>NW_026970524.1:0-236129 GCF_028390025.1 Pseudophryne corroboree
CCAAGCCACAGGTACATTGAATGCTAGCAAGCTGAATATTTAAATCCTTTTTGTTCCGCAGCATTCCAATGCGGAAGATTCCATGGAACCAGAGATCCTTCCATTGAGAAGGACATGCTGCCTGGATGACTACACTGTGCAAATTAAATCACGGAGCCAGTTGGTTTGTGGGTGGCTCTGGTGACTGGGTGGTTGGGTGGGTGGTGTGTCGGAGGTGGAGCACATGCAAATGATTGTGTATCATCCAGCTAGTGAGAGAGAAAACTCATGCAGGAGTGTGCCTGCTTGTCAGTGGGTTATGCACCTTGCCAGACGTTAAATCTACATAGAGCAGCTGGAGGGGACAAGAGCAGGTTTGCAAAATATAGATAGAAGAGCATATATGCTGGCGCATTCTCCATGATTGTGTCAGCTTATGTTTTGGTGCACTGCACTTTCCTCCACTAAGTTTTAGCCATTTTTGTTAAGCTCAAGTGTAGTTGCTTCTCGGCCTTTTGGCTGTGATCTTGTATTGTGGTTGAAGGGTCTGCTGGAGGGAGGGATTGCTTTCTTCATTGGCGAAAGACCAAAGATATTCCAGGATGGAAGGCTTGGGAACACTATCCGTTTTTCAATTGTGGAAGAGTTGAAAGACCGGATTGGACTACATTCTGTAGTAAAGGATATCTTTCTATTTATTGACCCTCCCCTTATATGTGTCTGTGTTACAATAAAGCTTCGGTTTTGTGAATCCCTCACCCTCTTACACTCCACACCCATAGCCTTATTAACTGTTGTATTATTGTACAGTTTAAATGTATAGTGCAGTTCATGATTTATAGTGTAGGCTGGCCTGTGCTGTAGTTCTTGAACTGTACTATACCGTCAGCATTTCTATTGTGTTTTGGCTGTGCCGCAACGCGGTACTTATGTGTGTAATGTTTATGTATGTTTTTTTGCTTCTTTATGTGCATCGGTCCTACAAGTACTGAAAGCTCTTCTCCCATCTCCCTTTTCTGAAAAGCCATTTAATATATGGTTCCCAGATAGGGGACATATCAGATATTGGATTTCAAAAGCATCAAATATCATACCACTTTTATTGCCATCAAAGATAAACATTGATTGTTTTCAGATATTGGCTTGAAAAAGCAGTCTTTATTGGCATAAAAAAAAACATACATAAACATTACACACATAAATACAGTGTTGCAGCACAGCCAAAACACAATACAAATGCTGACGGTATAGTACAGTTCAAGAACTACAGCACAGGCCAGCCTACACTATAAATCATGAACTGCACTATACATTTAAACTATACAATAATACAACAGTTAATAAGGCTATGGGTGTGGAGTGTAAGAGGGTGAGGGATTCACAAAACCGAAGCTTTATTGTAACACAGACACATATAAGGGGAGGGTCAATAAATAGAAAGATATCCTTTACTATAGAATGTAGTCCAATCCGACCTCTGTGCTCTTCCACAACTGAAAAACAGATAGTGTTCCCAAGCCTTCCATCCTGGAATATCTTTGGTCTTTCGCCAATGAAGAAAACAATCCCTCCCTCCAGCAGACCCTTCATCCACGATACAAGATCACAGCCAAAAGGCCGAGAAGCAACTACACTTGAGCTTAACAAAAATGGCTAAAACTTAGTGGAGGAAAGTGCAGTGCACCAAAACATAAGCTGACACAATCATGGAGAATGCGCCAGCATATATGCTCTTCTATCTATATTTTGCAAACCTGCTCTTGTCCCCTCCAGCTGCTCTATGTAGATTTAACGTCTGGCAAGGTGCATAACCCACTGACAAGCAGGCACACTCCTGCATGAGTTTTCTCTCTCACTAGCTGGATGATACACAATCATTTGCATGTGCTCCACATCCGACACACCACCCACCCAACCACCCAGCTCTAGCTGGCTTGGCTCTAGCACATGGGTCTTCATCCTGTGGCCCTCCAGCTGCTGTGAAACTACACATCCCAGCATGCCCTGCCACAGTTTTGCTATTAAGGTATGCTAAAACTGAGGCAGGGCATGCTGGGATGTGTAGTTCCACAGCAGCTGGAGGGTCGCAGGTTGAAGACCCATGTTTTAGCATGCCTGTTCTATGATGCATGTCTAGCAGGCATTTGCTGACAGCCACTTGAGGGAGACACACATCAGGAGATGCAGCATATCGGAGGTCTTCGATGCCTTTCCAGCAAATGCACACCACCTGCTGCTGGTCTGGACACAAAACAATGCCCACAATCGAAGTCCCAAAATGCCCAACTACAGGATTCATGTAAGTAGTGAATTTAGGAATGAATTTAGAAGTAGGAAATTAAGTTAGTTCACAAGTACATTCAAATTCAGATCTAAAGACTAAACACAAAACACAAAATAAGACTCCACAGAGCAATTATCAGGTGTCTTTATCAATTGTTGCATTTAAAAAATCAAGCAATTAGGGAACACAATGTTGCGACAATCTAACCCTATTTGCAAAATAGTACTAAATAAGTTTGTCGATGTAAGACATTTGCAAAGGCGCAAACAAAACACGCTGGAAGATGCAACTGAATCTGTTTTTGGAGGTTAGAATAGATGCAGGATCAAGTAGCTCAATGGGTAGGGTGTTTGATTAGAATTCAACAGGTTATAGGTTTGAATCCTGGGTATGATAGTTTGAGGTGTTATTTAATAAAGCATATTTATATAATAGTCACACATGGCTTACTTGTACAAATGGCATGTCACCAGTTAGTGCTGACTGCTGATATGCCATTTGCACAAACATGCCATGTGTGACTGTATATGCATTTAAGGAGTGCACCCCGGCAATACCACAAACCATTGAGTGCCAAGTATACTAGATATATCTTCATATCTCATGTGCTTTCTCTGAGACCAATCTTGTTATGCCCCTTCCCCAGAAGGCATGCACCTTTTGTCCATATTGCAAAAATGGGGAGGGGGGGGGCATATAATTATCTGTCACAGAGCACCAAAAAGTCTAGTTATGGCTCTGGTATGCATTATGTAATCTGGCAGACCATCTCTCCTTTACTTGACAGAGATGTGCCTGAGCAGCGGCCCTCCCCAGCCCTATCCCAAATCATACTTATTTTGCATAGGAGATACCATGGTCATGAAGATTGTTCTCCCAGGGTGAGGTTCATTCATTGCATTCTGGGTATGCTGACCCCTGTGATTTCCCCAAATGTGGGAAACTCGACTGCATTATTTGTGGTAGTGGAGGACTGTGTTTGTGCTTTCCTCTGGTCAGCTCTGGTAAAAGTCAGATTTCTTTGTCTCAGATCTTCCTCTAGCCTTGTTCTTCTTTCGAGAATTCCCTTGTGCTGCCTCAGTTGGATCTCCTTCACTTGACAGGGGGGTACCCGAGCAGCGACCCTCCCCAGCTCTAGCCCAACTCCTACTTACCTGCCAGGTGAGATACTATGATCATGAAGGTGCTTCTCCCAGGGCAAGGCTCACCCATTGCACTCTGGGTGTGCTGCTCCTGCGATTTCCCCAAATGTGGGAAACTTGACTGCATAATTTGTGTTTCCCCTGGTCGGCTCTCGTATAATTCAGATCTCTTTGTCTCAGGTCTCTCTCCAGCCTAGTTTGCTGTCTGTTTCCACTTCTCTTTTCTTGAGCCGCTCCCTTCTATGCCCTTGCGCACTATCCTTACTTCTCCCGTCTGCTTACTTTGTGCCTTCCAAAGCACAATGCAAACTACAGGTAGTGCTGCAGGGCCCACACCCTTTTACTTGCCGTACAGAGCAGCTCTAGAGCTGTTACAGTGCCCAGCTGCTGCAAGAAATCAGCTTGTATGCTTCAGGGGCTGGGGCATAGCCAACATGAGCCCCACACCGAAGGAGGGTGGAGGTGTTTAATGCGAACTAGGGGTCATCCAAGCGCCGCAAAAGGCCGCCATGCCCTGCACGCCCCTTTTCTCTTTTCATATGCAGACGAGGGTTGAAGCCAACTTTGACCCACTGCTTGGATGACATCACCATATGCAAATCCATCTGCTGCAGGCCTTCCCCCAGGAATGCTTGCACTAGTTGTTGCATTTGGTTTGTTGTTTGGGGGTGCTTCAGTATTAGGCAGCCTTCTGCCGTCCCATGTTCATCTGAAAATATGTGTTCTCCCTGCAGTTGTTGTCCCCAGATGAGAGTTCCCTTGTGCTGCCTCAGTTGAATCTCCTTTACTTGACAGAGATGTGCCTGAGCAGCGGCCCTCCCCAGCCCTATCCCAAATCATACTTATTTTGCATAGGAGATACCATGGTCATGAAGATTGTTCTCCAAGGGTGAGGTTCATTCATTGCATTCTGGGTATGCTGACCCCTGTGATTTCCCCAAATGTGGGAAACTCGACTGCATTATTTGTTGTAGTGGGGGACTGTGTTTGTGTTTTCCTCTGGTCAGCTCTGGTAAAAGTCACATTTCTTTGTCTCAGATCTTCCTCTAGCCTTGTTCTTCTTTCGAGAGTTCCCTTGTGCTGCCTCAGTTGGATCTCCTTCACTTGACAGGGGGGTGCCCGAGCAGCGACCCTCCCAAGCTCTAGCCCAACTCCTACTTACCTGCCAGGTGAGATACTATGATCATGAAGGTGCTTCTCCCAGGGCAAGGCTCACCCATTGCACTCTGGGTGTGCTGCCCCCTGCGATTTCCCCAAATGTGGGAAACTTGACTGCAGAATTTGTGTTTCCCCTGGTCGGCTCTCGTGTAATTCAGATCTCTTTGTCTCAGGTCTCTCTCCAGCCTAGTTTGCTGTCTGTTTCCACTTCTTTTTTCTTGAGCCCCTCCCTTTTATACCCTTGTGCACTATCCTGACTTCTCCTCCTGTCTGCTTACTTTGTGCCTTCCAATGCACAATGCAAACTACAGGTAGTGCTGCAGGGCCCACAACCTTTTACTTGCCTTACAGAGCAGCTCTGGAGCTGTTACAGTGCCAAGCTGCCGCAAGAAATCAGCTTGAATGCTTCAGGGGCTGGGGCATGGCCAACATGAGACCCACACCGAAGGAGGGTGGGGGTGTTTAATGCAAACTAAGGGTCATCCAAGCGCCGCAAAAGGCCGCCATGCCCTGCACGCCCCTTTTCTCTTTTCATATGCAGATGAGGGTTGAAGCCAACTTTGACCCACTGCTTGGATGACATCACCATATGCAAATCCATCTGCGGCAGGCCTTCCCCCAGGAATGCTTGCACTAGTTGTTGCATTTGGTTTGTTGTTTGGGGGTGCTTCAGTATTAGGCAGCCTTCTGCCCTCCCATGTTCATCTGAAAATATGTGTTCTCCCTGCAGTTGTTGTCCCCAGATGAGAGTTCCCTTGTGCTGCCTCAGTTGAATCTCCTTTACTTGACAGAGATGTGCCTGAGCAGCGGCCCTCCCCAGCCCTATTCCAAATCATACTTATTTTGCATAGGAGATACCATGGTCATGAAGATTATTCTCCCAGGGTGAGGTTCATTCATTGCATTCTGGGTATGCTGACCCCTGTGATTTCCCCAAATGTGGGTAACTCGACTGCATTATTTGTGGTAGTGGGGGACTGTGTTTGTGTTTTCCTCTGGTCAGCTCTGGTAAAAGTCAGATTTCTTTGTCTCAGATCTTCCTCTAGCCTTGTTCTTCTTTCGAGAGTTCCCTTGTGCTGCCTCAGTTGGATCTCCTTCACTTGACAGGGGGGGTGCCCGAGCAGCGACCCTCCCCAGCTCAAGCCCAACTCCTACTTACCTGCCAGGTGAGATACTATGATCATGAAGGTGCTTCTCCCAGGGCAAGGCTCACCCATTGCACTCTGGGTGTGCTGCTCCTGCGATTTCCCCAAATGTGGGAAACTTGACTGCATAATTTGTGTTTCCCCTGGTCGGCTCTCGTATAATTCAGATCTCTTTGTCTCAGGTCTCTCTCTCCAGCCTAGTTTGCTGTCTGTTTCCACTTCTCTTTTCTTGAGCCGCTCCCTTCTATGCCCTTGCGCACTATCCTTACTTCTCCCGTCTGCTTACTTTGTGCCTTCCAAAGCACAATGCAAACTACAGGTAGTGCTGCAGGGCCCACACCCTTTTACTTGCCGTACAGAGCAGCTCTAGAGCTGTTACAGTGCCCAGCTGCTGCAAGAAATCAGCTTGTATGCTTCAGGGGCTGGGGCATAGCCAACATGAGCCCCACACCGAAGGAGGGTGGAGGTGTTTAATGCGAACTAGGGGTCATCCAAGCGCCGCAAAAGGCCGCCATGCCCTGCACGCCCCTTTTCTCTTTTCATATGCAGACGAGGGTTGAAGCCAACTTTGACCCACTGCTTGGATGACATCACCATATGCAAATCCATCTGCTGCAGGCCTTCCCCCAGGAATGCTTGCACTAGTTGTTGCATTTGGTTTGTTGTTTGGGGGTGCTTCAGTATTAGGCAGCCTTCTGCCGTCCCATGTTCATCTGAAAATATGTGTTCTCCCTGCAGTTGTTGTCCCCAGATGAGAGTTCCCTTGTGCTGCCTCAGTTGAATCTCCTTTACTTGACAGAGATGTGCCTGAGCAGCGGCCCTCCCCAGCCCTATCCCAAATCATACTTATTTTGCATAGGAGATACCATGGTCATGAAGATTGTTCTCCAAGGGTGAGGTTCATTCATTGCATTCTGGGTATGCTGACCCCTGTGATTTCCCCAAATGTGGGAAACTCGACTGCATTATTTGTTGTAGTGGGGGACTGTGTTTGTGTTTTCCTCTGGTCAGCTCTGGTAAAAGTCACATTTCTTTGTCTCAGATCTTCCTCTAGCCTTGTTCTTCTTTCGAGAGTTCCCTTGTGCTGCCTCAGTTGGATCTCCTTCACTTGACAGGGGGGTGCCCGAGCAGCGACCCTCCCAAGCTCTAGCCCAACTCCTACTTACCTGCCAGGTGAGATACTATGATCATGAAGGTGCTTCTCCCAGGGCAAGGCTCACCCATTGCACTCTGGGTGTGCTGCCCCCTGCGATTTCCCCAAATGTGGGAAACTTGACTGCAGAATTTGTGTTTCCCCTGGTCGGCTCTCGTGTAATTCAGATCTCTTTGTCTCAGGTCTCTCTCCAGCCTAGTTTGCTGTCTGTTTCCACTTCTTTTTTCTTGAGCCCCTCCCTTTTATACCCTTGTGCACTATCCTGACTTCTCCTCCTGTCTGCTTACTTTGTGCCTTCCAATGCACAATGCAAACTACAGGTAGTGCTGCAGGGCCCACAACCTTTTACTTGCCTTACAGAGCAGCTCTGGAGCTGTTACAGTGCCAAGCTGCCGCAAGAAATCAGCTTGAATGCTTCAGGGGCTGGGGCATGGCCAACATGAGACCCACACCGAAGGAGGGTGGGGGTGTTTAATGCAAACTAAGGGTCATCCAAGCGCCGCAAAAGGCCGCCATGCCCTGCACGCCCCTTTTCTCTTTTCATATGCAGATGAGGGTTGAAGCCAACTTTGACCCACTGCTTGGATGACATCACCATATGCAAATCCATCTGCGGCAGGCCTTCCCCCAGGAATGCTTGCACTAGTTGTTGCATTTGGTTTGTTGTTTGGGGGTGCTTCAGTATTAGGCAGCCTTCTGCCCTCCCATGTTCATCTGAAAATATGTGTTCTCCCTGCAGTTGTTGTCCCCAGATGAGAGTTCCCTTGTGCTGCCTCAGTTGAATCTCCTTTACTTGACAGAGATGTGCCTGAGCAGCGGCCCTCCCCAGCCCTATTCCAAATCATACTTATTTTGCATAGGAGATACCATGGTCATGAAGATTATTCTCCCAGGGTGAGGTTCATTCATTGCATTCTGGGTATGCTGACCCCTGTGATTTCCCCAAATGTGGGTAACTCGACTGCATTATTTGTGGTAGTGGGGGACTGTGTTTGTGTTTTCCTCTGGTCAGCTCTGGTAAAAGTCAGATTTCTTTGTCTCAGATCTTCCTCTAGCCTTGTTCTTCTTTCGAGAGTTCCCTTGTGCTGCCTCAGTTGGATCTCCTTCACTTGACAGGGGGGGTGCCCGAGCAGCGACCCTCCCCAGCTCAAGCCCAACTCCTACTTACCTGCCAGGTGAGATACTATGATCATGAAGGTGCTTCTCCCAGGGCAAGGCTCACCCATTGCACTCTGGGTGTGCTGCCCCTGCGATTTCCCCAAATGTGGGAAACTTGACTGCATAATTTGTGTTTCCCCTGGTCGGCTCTCGTATAATTCAGATCTCTTTGTCTCAGGTCTCTCTCCAGCCTAGTTTGCTGTCTGTTTCCACTTCTTTTTTCTTCAGCCCCTCCCTTTTATACCCTTGTGCACTATCCTGACTTCTCCTCCTGTCTGCTTACTTTGTGCCTTCCAATGCACAATGCAAACTACACACCCTTTTACTTGCCTTACAGAGCAGCTCTGGAGCTGTTACAGTGCCAAGCTGCTGTAAGAAATCAGCTTGAATGCTTCAGGGGCTAGGGCATTGTCAACATGAGCCCCACACCAAAGGAGGGTGGAGGTGTGTTTAATGCGAACTAGGGGTCATCCAAGCGCCGCAAAAGGCCGCCATGCCCTGCACGCCCCTTTTCTCTTTTCATATGCAGATGAGGGTTGAAGCCAACTTTGACCCACTGCTTGGATGACATCACCATATGCAAATCCATCTGCTGCAGGCCTTCCCCCCGGAATGCTTGCACTAGTTGTTGCATTTGGTTTGTTGTTTGGGGGGTGCTTCAGTATTAGGCAGCCTTCTGCCCTCCCATGTTCATCTGAAAATATGTGTTCTCCCTGCAGTTGTTGTCCCCAGATGAGAGTTCCCTTGTGCTGCCTCAGTTGAATCTCCATTACTTGACAGAGATGTGCCTGAGCAGCGGCCCCTCCCCAGCCCTATCCCAAATCATACTTATTTTGCATAGGCGATACCATGGTCATGAAGATTGTTCTCCCAGGGTGAGGTTCATTCATTGCATTCTGGGTATGCTGACCCCTGTGATTTCCCCAAATGTGGGAAACTCGACTGCATTATTTGTTGTAGTGGGGGACTGTGTTTTGTGTTTTCCTCTGGTCAGCTCTGGTAAAAGTCAGATTTCTTTGTCTCAGATCTTCCTCTAGCCTTGTTCTTCTTTCGAGAGTTCCCTTGTGCTGCCTCAGTTGGATCTCCTTCACTTGACAGGGGGGTGCCCGAGCAGCGACCCTCCCCAGCTCTAGCCCAACTCCTACTTACCTGCCAGGTGAGATACTATGATCATGAAGGTGCTTCTCCCAGGGCAAGGCTCACCCATTGTACTCTGGGTGTGCTGCCCCTGCGATTTCCCCAAATGTGGGAAACTTGACTGCAGAATTTGTGTTTCCCCTGGTCAGCTCTCGTATAATTCAGATCTCTTTGTCTCAGGTCTCTCTCCAGCCTAGTTTGCTGTCTGTTTCCACTTCTTTTTTCTTGAGCCCCTCCCTTTTATACCCTTGTGCACTATCCTGACTTCTCCTCCTGTCTGCTTACTTTGTGCCTTCCAATGCACAATGCAAACTACAGGTAGTGCTGCAGGGGCCCACACCCTTTTACTTGCCTTACAGAGCAGCTCTGGAGCTGTTACAGTGCCAAGCTGCTGTAAGAAATAAGCTTGAATGCTTCAGAGGCTGGGGCATTGTCAACATGAGCCCCACACCAAAGGAGGGTGGAGGTGTTTAATGCGAACTAGGGGTCATCCAAGCGCCGCAAAAGGCCGCCATGCCCTGCACGCCCCTTTTCTCTTTTCATATGCAGATGAGGGTTCCAGCCAACTTTGGCCCACTGCTTGGATGACATCACCATATGCAAATCCGTCTTCTGCAGAACTTCCCCCAGGAATGCTTGTACTAGTTGTTGCATTTGGTTTGTTGTTTGGGGGTGCTTCAGTATTAGGCAGCCTTCTGCCCTCCCATGTTCATCTGAAAATATGTGTTCTCCCTGCAGTTGTTGTCCCCAGATGAGAGTTCCCTTGTGCTGCCTCAGTTGAATCTCCTATACTTGACAGAGATGTGCCTGAGCAGCGGCCCTCCCCAGCCCTATCCCAAATCATACTTATTTTGCATAGGCGATACCATGGTCATGAAGATTGTTCTCCCAGGGTGAGGTTCATTCATTGCATTCTGGGTATGCTGACCCCTGTGATTTCCAAAATGTGGGAAACTCGACTGCATTATTTGTGGTAGTGGGGGACTGTGTTTGTGCTTTCCTCTGGTCAGCTCTGGTAAAAGTCAGATTTCTTTGTCTCAGATCTTCCTCTAGCCTTGTTCTTCTTTTGAGAGTTCCCTTGTGCTGCCTCAGTTGGATCTCCTTCACTTCACAGGGGGTGCCCGAGCAGCAATCCTCCACTCTGGCCCAACTCCTACTTACCTGCCAGGTGAGATACTATGATCTTCACTGTTAGGGCAATCAGGATGTGGAATTCCCTGCCAGGGAAGGTGGTAATGGCGGACTCTGTAATTGGATTTAAAAAAGGAATGGATACATTTCTGATCTGAATGAAAAAGCTATCCAAGTTTATAATACTTAAAATATCAACATGGTTAATCCGGGGGTAACATGAGTTGTAGTAGCTAACTAGTCATAATACATTATTAAGCAAGTATGTAGAATCATCACAACTTAAAACAGGTTGAACACGATGGGCAATTTGCCTCTATTCAACCTCAAAAACTATGTTACTATATGTTACTATATTACTATGTTACTGTAGTATACAGAACACCACAATGCAATGAGCAGTGATAGTGAGCACTGATGAGGATACTAGAACTGACACTGAGCAGCAAGATGCAGCACTGGACTATTAGTAATGTACTGTAGTATGCTGAGCACAACAATGCAGCACAAGACAATGAGCAGTGATACTGAGCACTGATGAGGATACTACTGAGAACTGACACTGAGCAGGAGAGACACACTACTAGTATTACTGAGCAGCAATAAGTATCCACTGATACTGAGCACTGATATTGAGATTTCACTGAGAGAACATAGCCACGTCCTCTCCGCTCTCTCTTCAATGTACGAGTAAAAATGGCGGCAACGCGCAGCTCTTTATATGGAATCCGAATCTCGCGAGAATCCGACAGCGGGATGATGACATTTTCCCTTGTTCATAGAATTTGGGAGTCATTTTGATCCCAAAGTATTATTAACCTCAATAACCATAATTTCCACTCATTTTCAGTCTATTCTTAACACCTTACACCTCACAATATTATTTTTAGTCCTAAAATTTGCACCGAGGTCGCTGGATGACTAAGCTCAGCGACCCAAGTGGCCGACACAAACACCTGGCCCATCTAGGAGTGGCACTGCAGTGTCACGCAGGATAGCCCTTCCAAAAAAACACTCCCCAAACAGCACATGACGCAAAGAAAAAAGAGGCGCAATGAGGTAGCTGTGTGACTAAGCTCAGCGACCCAAGTGGCCAACACAAACACCTGGCCCATCTAGGAGTGGCACTGCAGTGTCACGCAGGATGGCCCTTCCAAAAAACACTCCCCAAACAGCACATGACGCAAAGAAAAAAAGAGCGCAATGAGGTAGCTGTGTGACTAAGCTCAGCGACCCAAGTGGCCGACACAAACACCTGGCCCATCTAGGAGTGGCACTGCAGTGTCACGCAGGATGGCCCTTCCAAAAACACTCCCCAAACAGCACATGACGCAAAGAAAAAAAGAGGCGCAATGAGGTAGCTGTGTGACTAAGCTCAGCGACCCAAGTGGCCGACACAAACACCTGGCCCATCTAGGAGTGGCACTGCAGTGTCACGCAGGATGGCCCTTCCAAAAAACACTCCCCAAACAGCACATGACGCAAAGAAAAAAAGAGGCGCAATGAGGTAGCTGTGTGACTAAGCTCAGCGACCCAAGTGGCCGACACAAACACCTGGCCCATCTAGGAGTGTCACTGCAGTGTCACGCAGGATGGCCCTTCCAAAAAACACTCCCCAAACAGCACATG
This sequence comes from Pseudophryne corroboree, assembly GCF_028390025.1. Taxonomy (NCBI): domain Eukaryota; kingdom Metazoa; phylum Chordata; class Amphibia; order Anura; family Myobatrachidae; genus Pseudophryne; species Pseudophryne corroboree. The sequence continues at coordinate 11,917 of NW_026970524.1, forward strand.
ACGCAAAGAAAAAAAGAGGCGCAATGAGGTAGCTGTGTGACTAAGCTCAGCGACCCAAGTGGCCGACACAAACACCTGGCCCATCTAGGAGTGGCACTGCAGTGTCACGCAGGATGGCCCTTCCAAAAAACACTCCCCAAACAGCACATGACGCAAAGAAAAATGAAAGAAAAAAGAGGTGCAAGATGGAATTGTCCTTGGGCCCTCCCACCCACCCTTATGTTGTATAAACAGGACATGCACACTTTAACCAACCCATCATTTCAGTGACAGGGTCTGCCACACGACTGTGACTGAAATGACGGGTTGGTTTGGACCCCCACCAAAAAAGAAGCAATTAATCTCTCCTTGCACAAACTGGCTCTACAGAGGCAAGATGTCCACCTCATCATCATCCTCCGATTCATCACCGTGTACATCCCCCTCCTCACAGATTATCAATTCGTCCCCACTGGAATCTACCATCTCAGCTCCCTGTGTACTTTGTGGAGGCAATTGCTGCTGGTCAATGTCTCCACGGAGCAATTGATTATAATTCATTTTAATGAACATCATCTTCTCCACATTTTCTGGAAGTAACCTCGTACGCCGATTGCTGACAAGGTGAGCGGCGGCACTAAACACTCTTTCGGAGTACTACTTGTGGGAGGGCAACTTAGGTAGAATAAAGCCAGTTTGTGCAAGGGCCTCCAAATTGCCTCTTTTTCCTGCCAGTATACGTACGGACTGTCTGACGTGCCTACTTGGATGCGGTCACTCATATAATCCTCCACCATTCTTTCAATGGTGAGAGAATCATATGCAGTGACAGTAGACGTCATGTCCGTAATCGTTGGCAGGTCCTTCAGTCCGGACCAGATGTCAGCATCAGCAGTCGCTCCAGACTGCCCTGCATCACCGCCAGCGGGTGGACTCGGAATTCTGAGCCTTTTCCTCGCACCCCCAATTGCGGGAGAATGTGAAGGAGGAGCTGTTGACCGATCAAGTTCCACTTGACTTGATAATTTTCTCACCAGCAGGTCTTTGAACCCCTGCAGACTTGTGTCTGCCGGAAAGAGAGATACAACGTAGGTTTTAAATCTAGGATCGAGCACGGTGGCCAAAATGTAGTGCTCTGATTTCAACAGATTGACCACCCGTGAATCCTGGTTAAGCGAATGAAGGGCTCCATCCACAAGTCCCACATGCCTAGCGGAATCGCTCTGTCTTAGCTCCTCCTTCAATGTCTCCAGCTTCTTCTGCAAAAGCCTGATGACGGGAATGACCTGACTCAGGCTGGCAGTGTCTGAACTGACTTCACGTGTGGCAAGTTCAAAAGGTTGCAGAACCTTGCACAACGTTGAAATCATTCTCCACTGCGCTTGAGACAGGTGCATTCCACCTCCTATATCGTGGTTAGATGTATAGGCTTGAATGGCCTTTTGCTGCTCCTCCATCCTCTGAAGCATATAGAGGGTTGAATTCCACCTCGTTACCACTTCTTGCTTCAGATGATGGCAGGGCAGGTTCAGGCGTTTTTGGTGTTGCTCCAGTCTTCTGTACGTGGTGCCTGTACGCCGAAAGTGTCCCGCAATTCTTCTGGCCACCGCCAGCATCTCTTGCACACCCCTGTCGTTTTTTAAATAATTCTGCACCACCAAATTCAAGGTATGTGCAAAACATGGGACGTGCTGGAATTTGCCCAGATATAATGCACGCACAATATTGCTGGCGCTGTCCGATGCCACAAATCCACAGGAGAGTCCAATTGGGGTAAGCCATTCTGCGATGATCTTCCTCAGTTGCCGTAAGAGGTTTTCAGCTGTGTGCGTATTCTGGAAAGCGGTGATACAAAGCGTAGCCTGCCTAGGAAAGAGTTGGCGTTTGCGAGATGCTGCTACTGGTGCCGCCGCTGCTGTTCTTGCGGCGGGAGTCAATACATCTACCCAGTGGGCTGTCACAGTCATATAGTCCTGAGTCTGCCCTGCCCCACTTGTCCACATGTCCGTGGTTAAGTGGACATTGGGTACAACTGCATTTTTTAGGACACTGGTGAGTCTTTTTCTGAGGTCTGTGTACATTTTCGGTATCGCCTGCCTAGAGAAATGGAACCTAGATGGTATTTGGTACCGGGGACACAGTACCTCAATCAAGTCTATAGTTGGCTCTGAAGTAATGATGGATACCGGAACCACGTTTCTCACCGCCCAGGATGCCAAGGCCTCAGTTATCCGCTTTGCAGCAGGATGACTGCTGTGATATTTCATCTTCCTTGCAAAGGACTGTTGGACAGTCAATCGCTTGGTGGAAGTAGTAAAAGTGGTCTTACGACTTCCCCTCTGGGATGACCATCGACTCCCAGCAGCAACAACAGCAGCGCCAGCAGCAGTAGGCGTTACACTCAAGGATGCATCGGAGGAATCCCAGGCAGGAGAGAACTCATCAGAATTGCCAGTGACATGGCCTGCAGGACTATTGGCATTCCTGGGGAAGGAGGAAATTGACACTGAGGGAGTTGGTGGGGTGGTTTGCGTGAGCTTGGTTACAAGAGGAAGGGATTTACTGGTCAGTGGACTGCTTCCGCTGTCGCCTAAAGTTTTTGAACTTGTCACTGACTTATGATGAATGCGCTGCAGGTGACGTATAAGGGAGGATGTTCCGAGGTGGTTAACGTCCTTACCCCTACTAATTACAGCTTGACAAAGGCAACACACGGCTTGACACCTGTTGTTCGCATTTCTGTTGAAATACTTCCACACCGAAGAGCATTTTTTTTTGGTATTTTCACCAGGCATGTCAATGGCCATATTCCTCCCACGGACAACAGGTGTCTCCCCGGGTGCCTGACTTAAACAAACCACCTCACCTCCCCAGCGCCAGCAACACCCATATCCTCCTCATCCTGGTGTACTTCAACACTGACATCTTCAATCTGACTATCAGGAACTGGACTGCGGGTGCTCCTTCCAGCACTTGCAGGGGGTGTGCAAATGGTGGAAGGTGCATGCTCTTCACGTCCAGTGTTGGGAAGGTCAGGCATCGCAACTGACACAATTGGACTCTCCTTGTGGATTTGTGATTTTGAAGAACGCACAGTTCTTTGCTGTGCTTTTGCCAGCTTAAGTCTTTTCATTTTTCTAGCGAGAGGCTGAGTGCTTCCATCCTCATGTGAAGCTGAACCACTAGCCATGAACATAGGCCAGGGCCTCAGCCGTTCCTTGCCACTCCGTGTGGTAAATGGCATATTGGCAAGTTTACGCTTCTCCTCCGACGACTTTTATTTAGATTTTTGAGTCCTTTTTTTACTGATCTTTTGTGTTTTGAATTTTACATGCTCTGTACTATGACATTGGGCATCGGCCTCGGCAGACGACGTTGATGGAATTTCATCGTCTCGGCCATGACTAGTGGCAGCAGCTTCAGCACGAGGTGGAAGTGGATCTTGATCTTTCCCTATTTTTGGAACCTCAACATTTTTGTTCTCCATATTTTAATAGGCACAACTAAAAGGCACCTCAGGTAAACAATGGAGATGGATGGATACTAGTATACTTATGGATGACGAGTGACTGACGACACAGAGGTAGCTACAGCCGTGGACTACCGTACTGCGTCTGCTAGTATAGAGATGATAATTAATGATATAAAAAAAATATATATATAACTACTGTAGGTATATATTATATAATGACGGACCTGGTGGACACTGTCAGCAGACTGCTAAACTACTAGTATGAAGAAGATAGAAAAAAAACTTCACCACAGGTAGGTATACAATTATGGACGAGTGACGACACAGAGGTAGGTACAGCCGTGGACTACCGTACTGCGTCTGCTAGTATAGATAATATACTAAATATATTACTACTGTAGGTATATAATATAATGACGGACCTGGTGGACACTGTCAGCAGACTCCTAAACTACTAGTATGAAGAAGATAGAAAAAAAACCCCACCACAGGTAGGTAGGTATACAATTATGGACGAGCACTGACGACACAGAGATAGCCACAGCCGTGGCCTACCGTACTGCGTCTGCTAGCATAGATAATATACTAAATATATTACTACTGTAGGTATATAATATAATGACGGACCTGGTGGACACTGTCAGCAGACTGCTAAACTACTAGTATGAAGAAGATAGAAAAAAAAAACCCACCACAGGTAGGTATACAATTATGGACGAGTGACGACACAGAGGTAGGTACAGCCGTGGACTACAGTACTGCGTCTGCTAGTATAGATAATATACTAAATATATTACTACTGTAGGTATATAATATAATGACGGACCTGGTGGACACTGTCAGCAGACTCCTAAACTACTAGTATGAAGAAGATAGAAAAAAAAAAACCACCACAGGTAGGTAGGTATACAATTATGGACGAGCACTGACGACACAGAGATAGCCACAGCCGTGGACTACCGTACTGCGTCTGCTTATATAGAGATGATAAAGATGATAGAGATGAAAAAAAAATATAACACTACTGCAGGTAAATATTTATATAATATAATGTATGACGGACCTGCTGGACACTGTCAGCAGAATGCGTTTATAGAATAAAAAAAAAAAACACCACAGGAGTGTTTAACTTTTTCAGGCAGACAATATACTGGTGGTCACACTGGCAGCAAAAGTGTGCACTGTACTCCTGCTATAACTGCTCCCCAGTCTCCCCCACAATTAAGCTGTGTGAGCAGTGAGTACTCAGCACAGTCAGATATACATAGATGATATATCATGCAGCACACTGAGGCTGAGCACATATATGGTATGTGTATCGTTTTTTTTCAGGCAGAGAACGGATTATAAATAATAAAACTGGTGGTCACTATCAGCAAAACTCTGCACTACTGAGTACTCCTGACAAGTTCAACTGCTCCCCAAATTAGTAGTAAATCAAATGTCACTCGTCTCTATCTTCTAATCTAAACGGAGAGGACGCCAGCCACGTCCTCTCCCTATCAATCTCAATGCACGTGTGAAAATGGCGGCGACGCGCGGCTCCTTATATAGAATCCGAGTCTCGTGAGAATCCGACAGCGGGATGATGACGTTCGGGCGCGCTCGGGTTAACCGAGCAAGGCGGGAGGATCCGAGTCTGCTCGGACCCGTGCAAAAAAGGGTGAAGTTCGGGCGGGTTCGGATTCCGAGGAACCGAACCCGCTCATCTCTAATGGCCACCCAGCATGACGCCTCCCTTCTTGACCATGCTGTAATTGCAGTCGCACTGCAGTTCAGCGTGATCATAAAAAATGGTGTAGCCTCCTGCTGGTGCAGACTGTATGTGCGCGCAGGAAGCCGCCACCATTTTTGTGATCACAGCGGCTGAATGTGATGTCATACAGCCGCTGTGACCACGCCCCCTGTGTCTCCTCCATTGCAGACCCCATTTTGAAGCCTTGCCCCCGCACCGCTCCATCCCTGACTTGGAAATGGAGTGTTGCTGACCCCCCTCTCCCCCCCTGCCCCGATTGACAGGCAGAGGCGATCGCATTCTCTGCGGGGTGCCGCAGAAAATGCAGGCACATGCGTATGCTCTTAGCAATTTTTGCAGTTGGATCGCTTATTGTGATTGCAATCCAACCTGAATCAGGCCCTATTACCTATCACAATGCGCTGCGGGCAGTACAAAATTGGTTTAATATAGGAGAAAAACCCCCAGACCTGTGCTCCTTAACTGTACCTGGTGGCTAGTGGAGCGGCTGCCCAGTAATCAGTGTCCACGCCAGTGCGCACACGGTCCACCCCCTACGGCCACGCTCCCCTTCATCAGCGGCCTCGTGATCCGGAAGGGCGGTGTGTGTGTGACTGACCTTAGGAAGAAACCGGAGCCTCCGCTGCAGTGACCCAGCAACCAGGGCACGGGAGTATACAGCGCCGCTGGGAGTGATGAAGCTGCAGTAAAGATGTCTATTAGACCTAGCCTGCTGCAGCCCTTGTAGATTCTCATAAAACAAGTTCTTCTTTTCTTGTCAAAATTAATAGCTAAGAATAGGCTGCCTGAGGCAGGCCCCTGTTAAGTGGCCTGCTACTGAAGGCACCAACTACAAACTGAGCTCCCTGTTCATGGAAGCGGGGTTATAGAGGAGAATGCACTGAGCTTCTTGGGAACAGTCAAAAGCTTTGAGCCGGTTGGTGCCTCAGATCAAGATCCTACTCTACACCCCAATGTGAATCCTTGTGGAGTCCAGTGTACCCCACAGAAGAAATTAATGTGTCACACCCATTGGCAGCAACCTTAGAATAGCTGCTGACGGGCACAATTGAGAAAGGAAGGGGGGGGGACACATTTGAATCCAACACATAGATGCAATTCAAATATGTAATTTGTACCTTCCTATTTTAAAATATAATGGATGAACCTCACCCTGTGAGAACAATCTTCATGATCAAGAGATCTCATTTGCAAAATAAGTATGAGTTGGGATAGGGCTGGGGAGGGTGGCTGCTCGGGCAGCCCCTCCCCCGTCAAGTTAAGGAGATTCAACTGAGGAAGCACAAGGGAACTCTCGTCTGGGGACAACAACTGCAGGGAGACCACATCTTTTCAGATGAACATGGGAGGGCGGAAGGCTGCCTAATACTGAAGCACCATCAAATATCAAACCATATGCAACAACTAGTACAAGCATTCCTGGGGGAAGGTCTGCAGAAGACGGATTTGCATACGGTGATGTCATCCAAGCAGTGGGCCAAAGTTGGCTGGAACCCTCATCTGCATATGAAAAGAGAAAAGGGGCATGCAGGGCATGGCGGCCTTTTGCGGTGCTTGGATGACCCTTAGTTCGCATTAAACACCCCCACCCTCCTTTTGTGTGGGGCTCATGCTGGCTCTGCCCCAGCCCCTGAAGCATTCAAGCTGATTTCTTGCAGCAGCTGGGCACTGTAACAGCTCCAGAGCTGCTCTGTAAGGCAACTAAAAGGGTGTGGGCCCTGCAGCACTACCTGTAGTTCGCATTGTGCGTTTGAAGGCACAAAGTAAGCAGACAGGAGGATAAGTCAGGATAGTGCGCAAGGGCATAGAAGGGAGCGGCTCAAGAAAAGAGAAGTGGAAACAGACAGCAAACTAGGCTGGAGGGAGACCTGAGACAAAGAGATCTGAATTATACGAGAGCCGACCAGGGGAAACACAAATTATGCAGTCAAGTTTCCCACATTTGGGGAAATCGCAGGGGCAGCACACCCAGAGTGCAATGGGTGAGCCTTGCCCTGGGAGAAGCACCTTCATGATCATAGTATCTCACCTGGCAGGTAAGTAGGAGTTGGGCTAGAGCTGGGGAGGGTCGCTGCTCGGGTACCCCCCTGTAAAGTGAAGGAGATCCAACTGAGGCAGCACAAGGGAACTCTCGAAAGAAGAACAAGGCTAGAGGAAAATCTGAGACAAAGAAATCTGACTTTTACCAGAGCTGACCAGAGGAAAGCACAAACACAGTCCCCCACTACCACAAATAATGCAGTCAAGTTTCCCACATTTGGGGAAATCACAGGGGTCAGCATACCCAAAATGCAATGAATGAACCTCACCCTGGGAGAACAATCTTCATGACCATGGTATCTCCTATGCAAAATAAGTATGATTTGGAATAGGGCTGGGGAGGGCCGCTGCTCATGCACATCTCTGTCAAGTAAAGGAGATTCGACTGAGGCAGCACAAGGGAACTCTCATCTGGGGACAACAACTGCAGGGAGAACACATATTTTCAGATGAACATGGGAGGGCAGAAGGCTTGCATAATACTGAAGCACCCCCAAACAACAAACCAAATGCAACAACTAGTGCAAGCATTCCTGGGGGAAGTTCTGCAGAAGACGGATTTGCATACTTTGATGTCATCCAAGCAGTGGGTCAAAGTTGGCTTCAACCCTCATCTGCATATGAAAAGAGAAAAGGGGCATGCAGGGCATGGCGGCCTTTTGCGGTGCTTGGATGACCCCTAGTTCGCATTAAACACCTCCACCCTCCTTTGGTGTGGGGCTCATGTTGGCCATGCCCCATCCCCTGAAGCATTCAAGCTGATTTCTTGCAGCAGCTGGGCACTGTAACAGCTCCAGAGCTGCTCTGTAAGGCAAGTAAAAGGGTGTGGGCCCTGCAGCACTACCTGTAGTTTGCATTGTACATTGGAAGGCACAAAGTAAGCAGACGGGAGCAGAAGTCAGGATAGTGCACAAGGGTATAGAAGGGAGGGGCTCAAGAAAAAAGAAGTGGAAACAGACAGCAAACTAGGCTGGAGAGAGACCTGAGACAAAGAGATCTGAATTATATGAGAGCCGACCAGGGGAAACACAAATTATGCAGTCAAGTTTCCCACATTTGGGGAAATCGCAGGGGCAGCACACCCAGAGTGCAATGGGTGAGCCTTGCCCTGGGAGAAGCACCTTCATGATCATAGTATCTCACCTGGCAGGTAAGTAGGAGTTGGGCTAGAGCTGGGGAGGGTCGCTGCTCGGGCACCCCCCTGTCAAGTGAAGGAGATCCAACTGAGGCAGCACAAGGGAACTCTTGAAAGAAGAACAAGGCTAGAGGAAGATCTGAAACAAAGAAATCTGACTTTTACCAGAGCTGACCAGAGGAAAACACAAACACAGTCCCCCACTACCACAAATAAAGCAGTCGAGTTTCCCACATTTGGGGAAATCACAGGGGTCAGCATACCCAGAATGCAATGAATGAACCTCACCCTGGGAGAATAATCTTCATGACCATGGTATCTCCTATGCAAAATAAGTATGATTTGGGATAGGGCTGGGGAGGGCCGCTGCTCAGGCACATCTCTGTCAAGTAAAGGAGATTCAAATGAGGCAGCACAAGGGAACTCTCATCTGGGGACAACAACTGCAGGGAGAACATATATTTTCAGATGAACATGGGAGGGCAGAAGGCTGCCTAATACTGAAGCACCCCCAAACAACAAACCAAATGCAACAACTAGTGCAAGCATTCCTGGGGGAAGGCCTGCCGCAGATGGATTTGCATATGGTGATGTCATCCAAGCAGTGGGTCAAAGTTGGCTTCAACCCTCGTCTGCATATGAAAACAGAAAAGGGGCGTGCAGGGCATGGTGGCCTTTTGCGGCGCTTGTCTGACCCCTAGTTTGCATTAAACACCTCCACCCTCCTTCGGTGTGGGGCTCATGTTGGCTATGCCCCAGCCCCTGAAGCATTCAAGCTGATTTCTTGCAGCAGCTGGGCACTGTAACAGCTCCAGAGCTGCTCTGTAAGGCAAGTAAAAGGGTGTGGGCCCTGCAGCACTACCTGTAGTTTGCATTGTGCATTGGAAGGCACAAAGTAAGCAGACGGGAGGAGAAGTCAGGATAGTGCACAAGGGTATAGATGGGAGGGGCTCAAGAAAAAAGAAGTGGAAACAGACAGCAAACTAGGCTGGAGAGAGACCTGAGACAAAGAGATCTAAATTATACGAGAGCCGACCAGGGGAAACACAAATTATGCAGTCAAGTTTCCCACATTTCGGGAAATCGCAGGGGCAGCACACCCAGAGTGCAATGGGTGGGCCTTGCCCTGGGAGAAGCACCTTCATGATCATAGTATCTCACCTGGCAGGTAAGTAGGAGTTGGGCTAGAGCTGGGGAGGGTCGCTGCTCGGGCACCCCCCTGTCAAGTGAAGGAGATCCAACTGAGGCAGCACAAGGGAACTCTCGAAAGAAGAACAAGGCTAGAGGAAGATCTGAAACAAAGAAATCTGACTTTTACCAGAGCTGACCAGAGGAAAACACAAACACAGTCCCCCACTACCACAAATAAAGCAGTCGAGTTTCCCACATTTGGGGAAATCACAGAGGTCAGCATACCCAGAATGCAATGAATGAACCTCACCCTGGGAGAACAATCTTCATGACCATGGTATTTCCTATGCAAAATAAGTATGATTTGGAATAGGGCTGGGGAGGGCCGCTGCTCATGCACATCTCTGTCAAGTAAAGGAGATTCAACTGAGGCAGCACAAGGGAACTCTCATCTGGGGACAACAACTGCAGGGAGAACACATATTTTCAGATGAACATTGGAGGGCAGAAGGCTGCCTAATACTGAAGCACCCCCAAACAACAAACCAAATGCAACAACTAGTACAAGCATTCCTGGGGGAAGTTCTGCAGAAGACGGATTTGCATATGGTGATGTCATCCAAGCAGTGGGTCAAAGTTGGCTTCAACCCTCGTCTGCATATGAAAAGAGACAAGGGGCGTGCAGGGCATGGCGGCCTTTTGCGGCGCTTGGATGACCCCTAGTTCGCATTAAACACCTCCACCCTCCTTCGGTGTGGGGCTCATGTTGGCTATGCCCCAGCCCCTGAAGCATTCAAGCTGATTTCTTGCAGCATCTGGGCACTGTAACAGCTCCAGAGCTGCTCTGTAAGGCAAGTAAAAGGGTGTGGGCCCTGCAGCACTACCTGTAGTTCGCATTGTGCTTTGGAAGGCACAAAGTAAGCAGAGAGGAGGAGAAGTCAGGATAGTGCGCAAGGGCATAGAAGAGAGCGGCTCAAGAAAAGAGAAGTGGAAACAGACAGCAAACTAGGCTGGAGAGAGACCTGAGACAAAGAGATCTGAATTATACGAGAGCCGACCAGGGGAAACACAAATTATGCAGTCAAGTTTCCCACATTTGGGGAAATCGCAGGAGCAGCACACCCAGAGTGCAATGGGTGAGCCTTGCCCTGGGAGAAGCACCTTCATGATCATAGTATCTCACCTGGCAGGTAAGTAGGATTTGGGCTAGAGCTGGGGAGGGTCGCTGCTCGGGTACCCCCCTGTCAAGTGAAGGAGATCCAACTGAGGCAGCACAAGGGAACTCTCGAAAGAAGAACAAGGCTAGAGTAAAATATGAGACAAAGAAATCTGACTTTTACCAGAGCTGACCAGAGGAAAGCACAAACACAGTCCCCCACTACCACAAATAATGCAGTCAAGTTTCCCACATTTGGGGAAATCACAGGGGTCAGCATACCCAAAATGCAATGAATGAACCTCACCCTGAGAGAACAATCTTCATGACCATGGTATCTCCTATGCAAAATAAGTATGATTTGGAATAGGGCTGGGGAGGGCCGCTGCTCATGCACATCTCTGTCAAGTAAAGGAGATTCAACTGAGGCAGCACAAGGGAACTCTCATCTGGGGACAACAACTGCAGGGAGAACACATATTTTTAGATGAACATGGGAGGGCAGAAGGCTGCCTAATACTGAAGCACCCCCAAACAACAAACCAAATGCAACAACTAGTGCAAGCATTCCTGGGGGAAGTTCTGCAGAAGACGGATTTGCATACGGTGATGTCATCCAAGCAGTTGGTCAAAGTTGGCTTCAACCCTCATCTGCATATGAAAAGAGAAAAGGGGCGTGCAGGGCATGGCGGCCTTTTGCGGTGCTTGGATGACCCCTAGTTTGCATTAAACACCTCCACCCTCCTTTGGTGTGGGGCTCATGTTGGCCATGCCCCATCCCCTGAAGCATTCAAGCAGATTTCTTGCAGCAGCTGGGCACTGTAACAGCTCCAGAGCTGCTCTGTAAGGCAAGTAAAAGGGTGTTGGCCCTGCAGCACTACCTGTAGTTTGCATTGTGCGTTGGAAGGCACAAAGTAAGCAGACAGGAGAAGTCAGGAGAGTGCACAAGGGCATAGAAGGCAGGGGCTCAAGAAAAGAGAAGTGGAAACAGACAGCAAACTAGGCTAAAGAGAGACCTGAGACAAAGAGATCTGAATTATACGAGTAGCCGACCAGAGGAAACACAAATTATGCAATCAAGTGTCCCACATTTGGGGAAATCGTAGGAGCAGCACACCCAGAGTGCAATGGGTGAGCCTTGCCCTGGGAGAAGCACCTACATGATCATAGTATCTCACCTGGCAGGTAAGTAGGAGTTGGGCTAGAGCTGGGGAGGGTCGCTGCTCGGGCACCCCCCTGTCAAGTGAAGGAGATCCAACTGAGGCAGCACAAGGGAACTCTCGAAAGAAGAACAAGGCTAGAGGAAGATCTGAGACAAAGAAATCTGACTTTTACCAGAGCTGACCAGAGGAAAGCACAAACACAGTCCCCCACTACCACAAATAATGCAGTTGAGTTTCCCACATTTGGGGAAATCACAGGGGTCAGCATACCCAGAATGCAATGAATGAACCTAACCCTGGGAGAACAATCTTCATGACCATGGTATCTCCTATGCAAAATAAGTATGATTTGGGATAGGGCTGGGGAGGGCCGCTGCTCAGGCACATCTCTGTCAAGTAAAGGAGATTCAACTGAGGCAGCACAAGGGAACTCTCATCTGGGGACAACAACTGCAGGGAGAACACATATTTTCAGATGAACATGGGAGGGCAGAAGGCTGCCTAATACTGAAGCACCCCCAAACAACAAACCAAATGCAACAACTAGTAAAAGCATTCCTGGGAGAAGGTCTGCAGAAGACGGATTTGCATACGGTGATGTCATCCAAGCAGTGGGCCAAAGTTGGCTGGAACCCTCATCTGCATATGAAAAGAGAAAAGGGTTATGCAGGGCATGGCGGCCTTTTGCGGTGCTTGGATGACCCCTAGTTCGCATTAAACACCTCCATTCTCCTTCGGTGTGGGGCTCATGTTGGCTATGCCCCAGCCCCTGAAGTATTCAAGCTGATTTCTTGCAGCAGCTGGGCACTGTAACAGCTCCAGAGCTGCTCTGTAAGGCAAGTAAAAGGATGTGGGCCCTGCAGCACTACCTGTAGTTCGCATTGTGCGTTGGAAGGCACAAAGTAAGCAGACAGGAGAAGTCAGGAGAGTGCACAAGGGCATAGAAGGCAGGGGCTCAAGAAAAGAGAAGTGGAAACAGACAGCAAACTAGGCTGGAGAGAGACCTGAGACAAAGAGATCTGAATTATACGAGAGATGACCAAGGGAAACACAAATTATGCAGTCAAGTTTCCCACATTTGGGGAAATCGCAGGGGCAGCACAACCAGAGTGCAATGGGTGAGCCTTACCCTGGGAGAAGCACCTTCATGATCATAGTATCTCACCTGGCAGGTAAGTAGGAGTTGGGCTAGAGCTGGGGAGGGTCGCTGCTCGGGCACCCCCCTCTCAAGTGAAAGAGATCCAACTGAGGCAGCACAAGGGAACTCTCGAAAGAAGAACAAGGCTAGAGGAAGATCTGATATAAAGAAATCTGATTTTTACCAGAGCTGACCAGAGGAAAGCACAAACACAGTCCCCCACTACCACAAATAATGCAGTCGAGTTTCCCACATTTGGGGAAATCACAGGGGTCAGCATACCCAAAATGCAATGAATGAACCTCACCCTCGGAGAACAATCTTCATGACCATGGTATCTCCTATGCAAAATAAGTATGATTTGGGATAGGGCTGGGGAGGGCCGCTGCTCAGGCACATCTCTGTCAAGTAAAGGAGATTCAACTGAGGCAGCACAAGGGAACTCCCATCTGGGGACAACAACTGCAGGGAGAACACATATTTTCAGATGAACATGGGAGGGCAGAAGGCTGCCTAATACTGAAGCACCCCCAAACAACAAACCAAATGCAACAACTAGTACAAGCATTCCTGGGGGAAGTTCTGCAGAAGACGGATTTGCATACGGTGATGTCATCCAAGCAGTGGGCCAAAGTTGGCTGGAACCCTCATCTGCATATGAAAAGAGAAAAGGGGTATGCAGGGCATGGCGGCCTTTTGCGGCGCTTGGATGACCCTTAGTTCGCATTAAACATCCCCACCCTCCTTCGGTGTGGGGCTCATGTTTGCTATGCCCCAGCCCCTGAAGCATTCAAGCTGATTTCTTGCAGCAGCTGGGCACTGTAACAGCTCCAGAGCTGCTCTGTACGGCAAGTAAAAGGGTGTGGGCCCTGCAGCACTACCTGTAGTTTGCATTGTGCATTGGAAGGCACTTAAGAAAAGAGAAGTGGAAACAGACAGCAAACTAGGCTGGAGAGAGACCTGAGACAAAGAGATCTGAATTATACGAGAGCCGACCAGGGGAAACACAAATTATGCAGTCAAGTTTCCCACATTTGGGGAAATCGCAGGAGCAGCACACCCAGAGTGCAATGGGTGAGCCTTGCCCTGGGAGAAGCACCTACGTGATCATAGTATCTCACCTGGCAGGTAAGTAGGAGTTGGGCTAGAGCTGGGGAGGGTCGCTGCTCGGGTACCCCCCTGTCAAGTGAAGGAGATCCAACTGAGGCAGCACAAGGGAATTCTCGAAAGAAGAACAAGGCTAGAGGAAGATCTGAAACAAAGAAATCTGACTTTTACCAGAGCTGACCAGAGGAAAACACAAACACAGTCCCCCACTACCACAAATAATGCTGTCGAGTTTCCCACATTTGGGGAAATCACAGGGGTCAGCATACCCAGAATGCAATAAATGAACCTCACACTGGGAGAATAATCTTCATGACCATGGTCTCTCCTATGCAAAATAAGTATGATTTGGGATAGGGCTGGGGAGGGCCGCTGCTCAGGCACATCTCTTTCAAGTAAAGGAGATTCAACTGAGGCAGCACAAGGGAACTCTCATCTGGGGACAACAACTGCAGGGAGAACACATATTTTCAGATGAACATGGGAGGGCAGAAGGCTGCCTAATACTGAAGCACCCCCAAACAACAAACCAAATGCAACAACTAGTGCAAGCATTCCTGGGGGAAGGCCTGCAGCAGATGGATTTGCATATGGTGATGCCATCCAAGCAGTGGGTCAAAGTTGGCTTCAACCCTCGTCTGCATATGAAAAGAGAAAAGGGGCGTGCAGGGCATGGCGGCCTTTTGCGGCGCTTGGATGACCCCTAGTTCGCATTACACACCTCCACCCTCCTTCGGTGTGGGGCTCATGTTGGCTATGCCCCAGCCCCTGAAGCATTCAAGCTGATTTCTTGCAGCAGCTGGGCACTGTAACTGCTCCAGAGCTGCTCTGTAAGGCAAGTAAAAGGGTGTGGGCCCTGCAGCACTACCTGTAGTTTGCATTGTGCGTTGGAAGGCACGAAGTAAGCAGACGGGAGAAGTCAGGATAGTGCGCAAGGGCATAGAAGGGAGCGGCTCAAGAAAAGAGAAGTGGAAACAGACAGCAAACTAGGCTGGAGAGAGACCTGAGACAAAGAGATCTGAATTATACGAGAGATGACCAAGGGAAACACAAATTATGCAGTCAAGTTTCCCACATTTGGGGAAATCGCAGGGGCAGCACAACCAGAGTGCAATGGGTGAGCCTTGCCCTGGGAGAAGCACCTTCATGATCATAGTATCTCACCTGGCAGGTAAGTAGGAGTTGGGCTAGAGCTGGGGAGGGTCGCTGCTCGGGCACCCCCCTCTCAAGTGAAAGAGATCCAACTGAGGCAGCACAAGGGAACTCTCGAAAGAAGAACAAGGCTAGAGGAAGATCTGATATAAAGAAATCTGATTTTTACCAGAGCTGACCAGAGGAAAGCACAAACACAGTCCCCCACTACCACAAATAATGCAGTCGAGTTTCCCACATTTGGGGAAATCACAGGGGTCAGCATACCCAGAATGCAATGAATGAACCTCACCCTGGGAGAACAATCTTCATGACCATGGTATCGCCTATGCAAAATAAGTATGATTTGGGATAGGGCTGGGGAGGGCCGCTGCTCAGGCACATCTCTGTCAAGTAAAGGAGATTCAACTGAGGCAGCACAAGGGAACTCTCATCTGGGGACAACAACTGCAGGGAGAACACATATTTTCAGATGAACATGGGAGGGCAGAAGGCTGCCTAATACTGAAGCACCCCCAAACAACAAACCAAATGCAACAACTAGTGCAAGCATTCCTGGGGGAAGGCCTGCAGCAGATGGATTTGCATATGGTGATGTCATCCAAACAGTGGGTCAAAGTTGGCTTCAACCCTCGTCTGCATATGAAAAGAGACAAGGGGCGTGCAGGGCATGGCGGCCTTTTGCGGCGCTTGGATGACCCCTAGTTCGCATTACACACCTCCACCCTCCTTCGGTGTGGGGCTCATGTTGGCTATGCCCCAGCCCCTGAAGCATTCAAGCTGATTTCTTGCAGCAGCTGGGCACTGTAACTGCTCCAGAGACGCTCTGTAAGGCAAGTAAAAGGGTGTGGGCCCTGCAGCACTACCTGTAGTTTGCATTGTGCGTTGGAAGGCACGAAGTAAGCAGACGGGAGAAGTCAGGATAGTGCGCAAGGGCATAGAAGGGAGCGGCTCAAGAAAAGAGAAGTGGAAACAGACAGCAAACTAGGCTGGAGAGAGACCTGAGACAAAGAGATCTGAATTATACGAGAGCCGACCAGGGGAAACACAAATTATGCAGTCAAGTTTCCCACATTTGGGGAAAACGCAGAAGCAGCACACCCAGAGTGCAATGGGTGAGCCTTGCCCTGGGAGAAGCACCTTCATGATCATAGTATCTCACCTGGCAGGTAAGTAGGAGTTGGGCTAGAGCTGGGGAGGGTCGCTGCTCGAGCATCCCCCTGTCAAGTAAAGGAGATTCAACTGAGGCAGCACAAGGGAACTCTCATCTGGGGACAACAACTGCAGGGAGAACACATATTTTCAGATAAAAATCTTGGTCATGCTCTGGTTTCTCTTCAGAACGAACAAATCTTTCGCCTTTTACTAAAGATTTCCGTGGAGAGGAGCAAAACCGAGTTTTATCTCAATTTTTGCATGCCTCATCTTTTTGGGGTTTCTTTTATCGGTTTAAAGATAGAATGAGTGTGCTTTAATGTAAGCTCATTTGCATAGAAATGACAGTAAATGTTTGTTTCTTTTCAAACAGAACTTTCTTGACCATGCTACTTGCTTGAAAGATCTGGGAGCACATGGAATACAGTACAAACCATGCTTATAGCAAGGAGAAGACAGGTGAGAAATCTGCTTTCTTTCAAATTGGGCGCTCACTTTGATCTGAATGAGGACTGCTGGCACGGCACTCAGGCGACAGGTGGAATCTTGGTCATGCTCTGGTTTCTCTGCAGAACGAACAAATCTTTCGCCTTTTACTAAAGATTTCCGTGGAGAGGAGCAAAACTGAGTTTTATCTCAATTTTTGCATGCCCCATATTATTGGGGTTTCTTTTATCGGATTAAAGACAGAACGAGTGTGCTTTCTTGTTAGCTTTAATGTAAGTTTATTTGCATAACAATGACAATAAATGTTTGTTTCTTTTCAAGCAGAACTTTCTTGACCATACTAATTGCTTGAAAGATCTGGGAGCACATGGAAAAGAGTACAAACCATGCTTATAGCAAGGGGAAGCCTGGAGAGAAATCTGCTTTCTTTCTTTCAAATTGGGTGCTCACTTTGAGCTGAATGAGGACTGCTGGCATGGCACTCAGGCAACAGGTGGAATCTTGGTCATGCTCTGGTTTCTCTTCAGAACGAACAAATCTTTCGCCTTTTACTAAAGATTTCCGTGGAGAGGAGCAAAACTGAGTTTTATCTCAATTTTTGCATGCCCCGTCTTATTGGGGTTTCTTTTATCAGTTTAAAGATAGAACGAGTGTGCTTTAATGTAAGCTCATTTGCATAGAAATGACAGTAAATGTTTGTTTCTTTTCAAACAGAACTTTCTTGACTATACTAATTGCTTGAAAGATCTGGGAGCACATGGAAAAGAGTACAAACCATGTTTATAGCAAGGGGAAGCCTGGTGAGAAATCTGTTTTCTTTCTTTCAAATTGGGTGCTCACTTTGAGCTGAATGAGGACTGCTGGCATGGCACTCAGGCGACAGGTAGAATCTTGGTCATGCTGTGGTTTCTCTTCAGAACGAACAAATCTTTCGCCTTTTACTAAAGATTTCCGTGGAGAGGAGCAAAACTGAGTTTTATCTCAATTTTTGCATGCCCCATATTATTGGGGTTTCTTTTATCAGTTTAAAGACAGAACGAGTGGGCTTTCTTGTTAGCTTTAATGTAAGTTTATTTGCATAACAATGACAGTAAATGTTTGTTTCTTTTCAAACAGAACTTTCTTGACCATGCTACTTGCTTGAAAGATCTGGGAGCACATGGAAAACAGTACAAACCATGCAGTATCACAAGAGCCTTTATTTGATCTTTCATGAAGATAGAGCAGAATTGAGGACACGTCAACAATTTCTGCCAAAGGTGGTTCATCTTTCCACATGGTGCCTTTGGCCACTGACACCTTCGTTGAGTCAAAGTCTCTGGCTGTGGTCAGAACTTTGAAAATTTATGTCACCAGAACGGTTCAGATTAGGAAAACAGAGGCTCTGTTTGTCTTGTATGCTCCCAACAGGATTGGGTGTCCTGCTTCCATGCAGACCATTATGCGCTGAATCTGTGGTAAGATTCAGCATGCTCATTCCACGGCAGGATTGCCGTTACTGAATTAGGTGAAGACCCATTCTACTAGAAAGGTGGGTTCATCCTGGGCAGCTGGTCGGGGAGTCTCAGCATTGCAACTTTGCCGAGCAGCTATTTAGTAAACACTTTTGCTAAGTTTTACAAGTTTGATACCTTGGCTGATGATAACCTCAAGTTGGGTCATTCGGTGCTGCAGAGTCGTACGCACTCTCCCACCCGTTCAAGAGCTTTGGTATAACCCCATGGTTCTTAATGTGACCCCAGCATCCTCTAGGTCGTATGAGAAAATAGGATTTTAATACCTACCGGTAAATCCTTTTCTCTTAGTACGTAGAGGATGCTGGGCACCCGTCCCAGTCCATACTGTGTCTGCAGTTATTACTTGTGGTTATACACATGTTGTGTTACGGTTCTGGTCAGCTTTTTGCTGCAATTGTTCATGCCGTTGGCTTGTGTTCTGTTGAATGCCACGTTCTGTGGCATGCTTAAGGTGTGAGCTGGTAAGATGCTCACCTTAGTTTAACAATAAATCCTTTCCTCGAAATGTCCGTCTCCCTGGGCACAGTTCCTATAACTGGAGTCTGGAGGAGGGGCATAGAGGGAGGAGCCAGTTCACACCCTTTGAAAGTCTTAAAGTGCCCATGTCTCTTGCGGATCCCGTCTATACCCCATGGTTCTTAATGTGACCCCAGCATCCTTTACGGACTAAGAGAAAAGGATGCCCTTGTGTACTATCCTGACTTCTCCTCCCGTCTGCTTACTTTGTGCCTTCCAACGCACAATGCGAACTACAGGTGGTGCTGCAGGGCCCACACCCTTTTACTTGCCTTACAGAGCAGCTCTGGAGCTGTTACAGTGCCCAGCTGCTGCAAGAAATCAGCATGAATGCTTCAGGGGATGGGGCATGGCCAACATGAGCCCCACACCAAAGGAGGGTGGGGGTGTTTAATGCGAACTAGGGGTCATCCAAGCACTGCAAAAGGCCGCCATGCCCTGCATGCCCCTTTTCTCTTTTTATATGCAGATGAGGGTTCCAGCCAACTTTGGCCCACTGCTTGGATGACATCACCGTATGCAAATCCGTCTGCTGCAGACCTTCCCCCAGGAATGCTTGTACTAGTTGTTGGATATGGTTTGATATTTGATGGTGCTTCAGTATTAGGCAGCCTTCCGCCCTCCCATGTTCATCTGAAAAGATGTGGTCTCCCTGCAGTTGTTGTCCCCAGACGAGAGTTCCCTTGTGCTTCCTCAGTTGAATCTCCTTAACTTGACGAGGGAGGGGCTGCCCGAGCTGCCACCCTCCCCAGCCCTATCCCAACTCATACTTATTTTACATATTAGATCTCTTGATCATGAAGATTGTTCTCACACGGTGAGGTTCATCCATTATATTTTAAAATAGGAAGGTACAAATTACATATTTGAATTGCATCTATTTGCTGGATTCAAATGCCCCCCCCCCCCTTCCTTTCTCAATTGTGCCCGTCAGCAGCTATTCTAAGGTTGCTGCCAATGGGTGTGACACATTAATTTCTTCTGTGGGGTACACTGGACTCCACAAGGATTCACATTGGGGTGTAGAGTAGGATCTTGATCTGAGGCACCAACCGGCTCAAAGCTTTTGACTGTTCCCAAGATGCTCAGCGCATCCTCCTCTATAACCCCGCTTCCATGAACAGGGAGCTCAGTTTGTAGTTGGTGCCTTCAGTAGCAGGCCACTTAACAGGGGCCTGCCTCAGGCAGCCTATTCTTAGCTATTAATTTTGACAAGAAAAGAAGAACTTGTTTTATGAGAATCTACAAGGGCTGCAGCAGGCTAGGTCTAATAGACATCTTTACTGCAGCTTCATCACTCCCAGCGGCGCTGTATACTCCCGTGCCCTGGTTGCTGGGTCACTGCAGCGGAGGCTCCGGTTTCTTCCTAAGGTCAGTCACACACACACCGCCCTTCCGGATCACGAGGCCGCTGATTAAGGGGAGCGTGGCCGTAGGGGGTGGGCCGTGTGCGCACTGGGGTGGACACTGATTACTGGGCAGCCGCTCCACTAGCCACCAGGTACAGTTAAGGAGCACAGGTCTGGGGGTTTTTCTCCTATATTAACCCAATTTTGTACTGCCCGCAGCGCATTGTGATAGGTAATAGGGCCTGATTCAGGTTGGATTGCAATCACAATAAGCGATCCAACTGCAAAAATTGCTAAGAGCATACGCATGTGCCTGCATGCGATCGCCTCTGCCTGTCAATCGGGGCAGGGGGGGAGAGTGGGGTCAGCAACACTCCATTTCCAGGTCAGGGATGGAGCAGTGCGGGGGCAAGGCTTCAAAATGGGGTCTGCAATGGAGGAGACACAGGGGGCGTGGTCACAGCGGCTGTATGACATCACATTCAGCCGCTGTGATCACAAAAATGGTGGCGGCTTCCTGCGCGCACATACAGTCTGCACCAGCAGGAGGCTACACCATTGTTTATGATCACGCTGAACTGCAGTGCGACTGCAATTACAGCATGGTAAAAAAGGGAGGTGTCATACTGGGTGGCCATGCCCTGTCACTGTGCAGGAGCCAGCACCGCTTACACACTAGTCCCCGGGTGCAGCCCCCAACCCCCGGGACACCCGGAGCAACAAAATGTAGATTCAGGCCACCAGGCCACGCCCCTACCTATGAAATCATGCCTCCTTTTTACCATTGCGCTGCTTATTTGCACGCACTGCATTACAATCTCCCTCGCCACCTCTCTGGGGGTCACCAGTGATAGTGACACCTCTGCCATGCTTGTAGCAGCTGGTCCTAAGATCTATGCCTCAAGCCCTGAGTGTTTGCCCTTGTGACTTGTTGATCATCATAGCGAAGCAGATGCTTACAGAAAACTGCAGGGGCTTAGATTGAAAATAAAAAAAATTGATGGGTATAAGGTAGAGAGGAGCGGGTTCGGTTCTCCGAGAACCGAATTCCCCACGAACTCCACGTGGTTTACACTGGTCTGAGGCAGGCTCGGTTGTTCCCGCCTGACTCGGAAAACCTGAACAAGGGAAAATGTCATCATCCCGCTGTCGGATTCTCGCGAGATTCGGATATTATATATAGAGCTGCGCGTTGCCGCCATTTTTACTCGTGCATTGAAGAGAGAGCGGAGAGGACGTGGCTATGTTCTCTCAGTGGAAATCTCAATATCAGTGCTCAGTATCAGTGGTTACTTATTGCTGCTCAGTAATACTAGTAGTGTGTCTCTCCTGCTCAGTGTCAGTTCTCAGTAGTATCCTCATCAGTGCTCAGTATCACTGCTCATTGTCTTGTGCTGCATTGTGGTGCTCAGCATACTACAGTACATTACTAATAGTCCAGTGCTGCATCTTGCTGCTCAGTGTCAGTTCTAGTATCCTCATCAGTGCTCACTATCACTGCTCATTGCATTGTGGTGTTCTGTATACTACAGTAATATAGTAACATATAGTAACATAGTTTTTGAGGTTGAATAGAGGCAAATTGCCCATCGTGTTCAACCTGTTTTAAGTTGTGATGATTCTACATACTTGCTGAATAATGTTTTATGACTAGTTAGCTACTATAACTCATGTTACCCCCGGATTAACCATGTTGATATTTTAAGTATTATAACCTTGGATAGCTTTTTCATTCAGAAATGTATCCATTCCTTTTTTAAATCCAATTACAGAGTCCGCCATTACCACCTTCCCTGGCAGGGAATTCCACATCCTGATTGCCCTAACAGTGAAGAACCCTTTCCTCCATTGCATTCTGAACTTTCCTCCAGTCGCAGCGAGTGACCACGTGTTCTTTTAATAAATAATTCCTCTGATAACTCTTTGTTATGTATCTTTACATATTTGAAGATATTAATAATATCTCCTCTTAGGCACCTCTTTTCTAGTGTATACATATTCAGCCTAGTAAGTCTTTCCTTATAGTCCAGTACTTTTAGGCCTTTAATCAATTTAGTCTTCAGGATCTCTCGGACTTCCATGAGCAGCAGAGTAGTGCAATGGAAGGATGCTGGGCCCATAACCCAGAGGTCGATTAATCGAAACTATCCTCTGCTATGTGCATTTTTTTTTTATAATTAAAGTAATCAAAAACTGGGATTGATATTTTGGCTCTTTTATTTTTACTTAAAGTACAATAACTTTTATCATTTTAATTTGTTTTAATAGTATATTATCAGCATTGTTTTCTTTAAAAAATCCACTTAATATTCTTTACCCTATTCCTGAAATGGTAATTGACAAAAACAAACTACATTGTCACCAGAAGAGCAATGCAAAATGTACAAGTGATATATTAAAATCATCTTCCATCTTGAATTTCAATGATGCATTGGGACAACAATTTTGTGAGAAACATCTTCACCCATAAAGAAAGATTTTCTTAATTCCTTATCTGTGTGCTGATTAGATATTACCTTGTTTTCACATTAAACAGACTTCCACATGAGAAAGCAGCAAGGATGCAGTAACGTTTATGTTTCCTGGTGTCAACCTGTATTATTTCAGTAGACATTGAAATGAGGATGCATCTTGCTGCCTTTCCAATGTAGCAAGTTTAATTCAGTAATAGGTGAAAAAACATTCCTACAAAGGTGTTAATAAGAGACTTGGCTTTGTGGACACTTTTCAGAGAGCAAATTTGTTAGCATAAAAATAAAGTCAGAAAATGAAGAGCTGTTTAATCACTCAATTGGACTTTTCTGCCAGCATAATTTTTTTTTCTCTGCAACCCACTGCTAAATTGTGCTTCCTAGCTGTTTTTTATAAAATAACTTAATCAAATCTAACTCTGATTACATCAGAGAAGGCCAGGTACCCTACACCATAAGAGGGGGTTTGAAATTTTGACTTGTCTACTTAAAGATCACCAAAATCTGATCACAAGGTCAATTACATCCCTGGGTGGGATTGAACCACCAATCTTTTGGTTAATAGCCAAACATGCTAACCGATTGCACCACAGAGACACCTCGTAAAAGTATATACTGACAAAGGCTAATAAGCATTCATTTAGAACGTTTCCTAGAAAAACTTTAAAAAGTCAATAATCTGGAGAGTTTTTGTAAGAAACACATTGGTACTTTCCCATGATGAGTGAGTGCTTCAGGATCTCTTGCACTTACATGAGCAGCAGAGTACTGCAACGGAAGCATGCTGGGCCCATAACCCAGAGGTAGGCAGATTGAAACTATCCTCTGCTATATGCATTGTTTTTTGTTAATTAAAGTAATCCAAAACTGGGATTGATATTTTGGCTCTTTTATTTTTACTTAAAGTACAATAACTTTTACCATTTTAATTTGTTTTAATAGTATATTGACAGTATTGTTTTCTTTAAAAAATCCACTTAATTTTCTTTACCCTATTATTAAAATGGTAATGGACAAAAACAAACTACATTGTCACCAGAAGAGCAGTACAAAATGTACAAGTGATATATTAAAATCATCTTTCCAGCTTGAATTTCAATGATGCTTTGGTGCAACAATTTTGTGAGAAACATCTTCACCCATAAAGAAAGATTTTCTTAATTCCTTACCTGTGTGCTGATTAGATATCACCTTGTTTTCACATTAAACAGACTTCCCCATGAGGAAGCAGCAAGGATGCAGTGACGTTTATGTTTCCTGGTGTCAACCTGTATTATTTCAGTAGACATTGAAATGAGGATGCATCTTGCTGCCTTTCCAATGAAGCAAGTTTAATTCAGTAATAGGTGAAAAACCATCCCTACAAAGGTGTTAATCAGAGACTTGGCTTTGTGGACACTTTTCAGAGAGCAAATTTGTTAGCATAAACATAAAATCAGAAAATGAAGAGCTGTTTCGTCACTAAATTGGACTTTTCTGCCAGCATAATTTTTTTTCTCTGCAACCCACTGCTAAATTGTGCTTCCTAGCTGTTTTTTTATAAAATCACTTAATCAAATCTAACTCTGATTACATCAGAGAAGGCCAGGTACCCTACACCATAAGAGGGGGTTTGAATTTTTGACTTGTCTATTTAAAGATCACCAAAATCTGATTACAAGGTCAATTACATCCCTGGGTGGGATTGAACCACCAACCTTTTGGTTAATAGCCAAACATGCTAACCGATTGCGCCACATAGACACCTTGCAAAAGTAGATACTGACAAAGGCTAATAAGCATTTATCTAGAACGTTTCCTAGAAAAACTTTAAAAAGTCAATAATCTGGAGAATTTTTGTAAGAAACACATTGGTACTTTCCCATGATGAGTGAGTGCTTCAGGATCTCTTTCACTTACATGGGCTATTAACCAAAAGGTTGGTGGTTCAATACCACCCAGGGATGTAATTGACCTTGTGATCAGATTTTGGTGATCTTTAAGTAGACAAGTCAAAATTTCAAACCCCCTCTTATGGTGTAGGGTACCTGGCCTTCTCTGACGTAATCAGAGTTAGATTTAATTAAGTGATTTTATAAAAAACAGCTAGGAAGCACAATTTAGCAGTGGGTTGCAGAGAAAAAAATAACATTTTAAACCTACCGGTAAATTTTTTTTCTCGTAGTCCGTAGAGGATGATGGGGACTCCGTAAGGACCATGGGGGATAGACGGGCTCCGCAGCAGACATGGGCACTTTAAGAAAGACTTTAGATCTGGGTGTGCACTGGCTCCTCCCTCTATGCCCCTCCTCCATACCTCAGTTAGAGAAACTGTGCCCAGAGGAGACGGACAGTACGAGGAAATGATTTTTGTTAATCCAAGGTCAAGATTCATACCAGCCACACCAATCACACCGTATAACTTGTGATATACAACCCAGTTAACAGTATGAAAACAACATAGCATCAGTCCAAGACCGATGAAAACTAACATATAACCCTTATGTAAGCAATAACTATATACAAGTCTTGCAGAAGTAGTCCGCACTTGGGACGGGCACCCAGCATCCTCTACGGACTACGAGAAAAAGATTTACCGGTAGGTTTAAAATCTTATTTTCTCTTACGTCCTAGAGGATGCTGGGGACTCCGTAAGGACCATGGGGATTATACCAAAGCTCCCAAACGGGCTCCTGCGGATGACTCTGCAGCACCGATTGAGCAAACAGGAGGTCCTCCTCAGCCAGGGTATCAAACTTATAGAACTTTGCAAAGGTGTTTGAACCCGACCAAGTAGCAGCTCGGCACAGCTGTAGTGCCGAGACCCCTCGGGCAGCTGCCCAAGAAGAGCCCACCTTCCTAGTGGAATGGGCCTTGACTGAATTAGGCAACGGCAATCCCGCCATAGAATGCGCCTGCTGAATCGTGTTACAGATCCAGAGAGCAATAGTCTGATTTGAAGCAGGGGTGCCAATCTTGTTGGCTGCATACAGGACAAACAGTGCTTCTGTTTTTCTGACTCTAGCCGTTCTGGCCACGTAAATTTTCAAAGCCCTGACCACATCAAGGGACTCGGAATCCTCCAAGTCACGCGTAGCCACAGGCACCACAATAGGTTGGTTCATATGAAAGGATGAGTCCACTTTTAGCAGGAATTGAGGACGGGTCTGCAATTCCGCTCTATCCATATGGAAAACCAGATAGGGGATTTTATGTGATAAAGCTGCTAATTCCGACACTCACCTAGCGGAAGCCAAGGCTAATAACATGACCACCTTCCAAGTGAGATATTTAAACTCCACCATTTTAAGTGGTTCAAACCATAACCTTAACACCACGTTAAGGTCCCAAGGGACCACCGGAGGTACAAAAGGAGGCTGAATATGCAGTACTCCCTTCACAAAAGTTTGTACTTACTTCAGGAAGAGAGGCCAATTCCTTTTGAAAGAAAATGGATAAGGCCAAAATCTGAACCTTAATAGAGCCTTATTTTAGGCCCAAATTCACTCCAGTTTGTAGGAAGTGAAGGAAGTGGCCCAGGTGGAATTCTTACGTATGAGCATTCCTGGCCTCACACAAAGAAACATATTTTCGCCATATACAGTGATAATGTTTAGATGTCACGTCCTTCCTAGCCTTTATTAGCGTAGGAATGACCTCATCTGGAATACCCTTTTCCGCTAGGATCCGGCGTTCAACCGCCATGCCGTCAAACGCAGCCGCGGTAAGTCTTGGAACAGACAGGGCCCCTGTTGCAACAGGTCCTGTCTTAGAGGAAGTGGCCACGGATCTTCTGTGAGCATTTCCTGCAGATCTGGATACCAGGTCCTTCGCGGCCAATCTGGAACAATGAGAATTGTTCTTACTCCTCTTTTTCTTACTATTATCAACACCTTGGGTATGAGAGGTAGAGGAGGAAATACATAGACCGACCGGAACACCCACGGTGTCACTAGGGCGTCTACAGCTACTGCCCGAGGGTCTCTTTACCTGGTGCAATACCTCTGTAGCTTTTTGTTGAGGCGGGACGCCATCATGTCTATCTGGAACAGTCCCCACCGACTTGCAATCTGTGCGAAGACTTCCTGATGGAGTCCCCACTCTCCTGGATGTAGGTCGTGTCTGCTGAGGAAGTCTGCATCCCAGTTGTCCACTCCCGGAATGAACACTGCTGACAGTGCGCTTTGATAAAGCTAAATATTTATCTTATTTAAAACCCTTTGTGAGGTCTAAGAACACTGTACGCTATTTGCGTATGGAGTACCGTAAGGGTACGCTCGTTGCGTAACAATCGCTTAGCCGTGGTCGAGACGCTCAAGCGTCACGTTCGCTCACGGCCAAGAGATCACAGGCAGGCACGCTATTGGCTGCTGACTAACGTAATGGTTCGCTATAGCGTAACGGACGCTGTATCGGGAGCGGGCTGCTCGAGCGATACAGACGCTCATGAGAATACGCTGTTGGTATCGGGCACACTTATAGGTGAGCGACTACCGTAATGCTACGCTATCAGCGTAGCGGACGCTCGAGACCACGAGGAGATCACGAGCGGCGCCGACGCTCACAATGTTAAACCTTTATGTCTAAACCACAAACAATGTAATTTGCTGTAAAACCTTAGTGTAGAGATAGGGTGTAAATGCAACACTGTATAACCTTATTAACTCAAAAGCTGTTCGAGCGTCACCGACGCTCTGAGAATACTTAACACTATAAGAAATACACAAATACCGTGCTTAGGGTCCAACGCCTAATATATATATTATGAATGTTATACTTGCAAAAGAATTAATACAATACAAGTCATACACTACAATATAACATAGACTAACTAACCAGGTAACTACACAGTAAATACAATACAAGTACGTTTAAGAGAAAATGAGAGAAAGAGAAGAGAGAGAGAGAAAGATATGGCCCATAATAACAAGAAAAGACAATATGATTACGGAGAAAACTTACGCACAAAGGAAACGATCGCATGCGCCTCTGGACATCCAGCTCCCGATTTTCAGCAATGATAACCGATGAAGAGTGAGTGCTGGATGTGATCGGCCTGTCTATTTATGCCCCACACACAATACAATTCAATGGTCCCTACAATCTCATTGTTCATTGGACACAGGAATTCGTCTTCGCATTATAACAAAAGGTCATAGGTTGATTCATACAGGTGGGCTGTGACTATTTCCAACAGCTCAGGTGGGAGGGAAACTGGGTTTCCCGCCGCATGGATAAGTAAGTGCAAATACAGTAAATGTTCATAAACTTCTTATGTCCATAACTATTCGCACGAGCGATTGATCCGCTTCAAACCAACACCGGAATATTGCTAATTAAATACTCTTCCGATGGATACTAAACACCACTGTATTACTCCTGTCTGACCCTTCGTATCAAACAATGAGGGATCTCTCTGTCCAGGAACATACTACATTAACTAAACTTTCAGAATCTATCAAAGGGACCATAATCTACAAAATGCATTATATGGTGAAAATATGTAACGAAAGAGTCGCCCGCTAGACGCACACAATCTCTACCGTAAATGTGCATACCGTGCGCCTGCGGGTGCCCGCAACAGCGAGTATGCGCACGCACGGGAGAGCGCACGCATGCGCAGCAGGGACACATATGAGGTGCAAATATGGCAGTGTGCATCGTGATATTTTTCTGACTTTGACAGTCCACCCTTTGGCAGTCAACAATAACTGCCACTTCCTAAAACATTTCAAAAAGAGAAAAATATATGTCAGGGGTTAATACATTTACATGGTTGGGTAGGGGAGGAGAGGAGAAGGTAGGAAAAAGGGTATGACCTAGTGAGATAGCAGAAGCATGTGTGTATGAATCCATGTTTGGGGGGTCATGTATCATCGTGCCGTACGTGTTTTAAATCAAGCTTCGAGGTATTGCGAAGTATACATTTGAATTCCTTCTTATCCCGTGGTACGGGTCTGTGGATGGGCTGTCAAACTTTACCGAGCTTTTTTCGGATTTTGGTTGTAACAAAAATGGGGAGCACATTTTAGTTGATGATACATGAATGGGGGAATATGTGATTGCTGATATCTGTGCCTGTATTCCCTATACTATGTGTGTAATTACCTGAAGGTTGTAGAGATGAAGAAAATACATAATTACGGTAAATGCAGTGGTATTCTATGTCAGGTTAATGAACATTCGTCGATTGAGGTCTTGTTTGGTGTCTGTTGAATGCAGTCTTCTTTGTGCTTTTGCCCATAAGGTGCGAGCAAAAAGCTTTGTCAATGTCCATAGATTTACAAAAGTGTTGGGCTAGCGTAATTTTAAAATTTCTAGGGAAACTGGGGATCTATGGCATAGTTCATCAAAAATCTGTGTATAAGGTTGTCAAAACTTCTTCTTTAATCCATCTGTTGTCTGTATATCGGCTCATCAAATTCCTCGTCCAAGTGGGTCTTTTTACCTCAGAGGAAAACGGAAAAACAGGTGAAAGAAACGGACCGTAGAAATCGCATTACAATTCCCTCACTCCTTAAACTCATCACCCTGGTACTTCGTTTGCACTTCGTTAAAGCCTGACCGCATCTAAATATCAAGCCAATCGTTATGATAACACCTAAGATACATAGGAGAAACTTCCCTACATCCGTTATAACTCCTTGAGCCCATTCTCCTAAACCGGAGAACCAATTTCGCGGGTTCAACCATGACACCCAACTAGTCAGCTCATTACTCACAGCAGCAAGGGTGAGATTGTGTCTCCTGCGAAATTCCCACTTCAATTGGAGAATATCGTCCATCTTTTGGTCTATGACCTCGACCGGGTCCTCGGTACTATTCGTTATATATGTGCAGCATTTCACGCCGTACTGCGTTGCCAGTGTGACACAATATTCACCTGTTACTGCTGTGAGATAATTGAGAATCATTCTATGCTGAACTAGTTCTGTTTTATAAGCTTGAAGTTCTCTTCCAGTATACCTAAACGTGTCATTATACATTTCTGTGATATTGTCTAACAAATTTGCGAGCGCAGATATGTATTTATAATTCAACACTCCTCTGGCGGTGCGAGTGAGGTCTAACGCAAGTAGAAACTGAATCCCGGTGGATTCATGGATCATGTCAGAGGCCGGGTGCTCTGTTCTTTCTATCAGGTGCCGTTTAACTACGTGCTCGTAATGGGTGTGAGTATAAGGAGTTTGGGCAACACGGTGTATGTCTTTCATTTTGGCATGTGATACAGTCATTACCTCAGGCAATACTTTTCCAATATAACACAATCCTTCAGAGTTTGGGGCAAGCCACTTATACGCCTTCCTCCCGCATATGAAATATGCATCATCGGGGAGAACATATGGGACGGAGTAGGACATAACCATATTACACATTTTCCATGTGAAATCTCCTAACCCTAATTCTCCCATCTGTCTAGTACACGTATCAGCTTGTACGATATGTGCACAGTATCCTGGTGATACCTCTCCAACTCTCGTAATCCTACTTCCTAGGGTATACCTATACCGGAAAGATTTTCCTCTACTGGCTATGTGGCGTATAAGCTCTGTATCTGTCGGCATTCTATCTGCTCTATATGAAAAGGTCATGGTTTGGTTACTCCATGACACTTCCCAATTTCCCGGCTTTCGGGGATTGGAAATGTTAAAACATATGAGGGATCTATCCACATGATATTGGTGGAGCTTCAAACTAGGAGGACTGGAGATATTAAACCTCCTGTCCACCGGTCTCCCACCACTTAGCTCAAGTACCTCCCCTATCGTTAAAGGAAATGGTACTAGTCCTGATTTGCTATGACCTTGAGGTACTTGAGAGCATACCCAACAATCTGTTTGATTTAACACGCTACCCACTAAGGAGTGATAGTCACTCAAGGGATGCCGGTCCATGTGGATATTAAAACTGGATTGGCATTTCTTAATGCACCCATCCTCGATTACGTTGTCACAGAGCCTACAGATACAGTTTTCTTCAGCTAACAATCCTTCACAATTCCTTCTATTGTCAATGCTATCGGATCGTTTTCTGATACTCGCCTTTGCTTGTTGATTATGTTGTTCTCGGAAAACTACGCCTCCATCTCTGTCATCAGAACCCATTCCAGAACCTCTCTCGACCTCCATGGTACTCTCGCCGGAACAGACTGCTCTGGTCAACATCATGGTCAACAGGAAAATCCGGATCACAGTCTCTTGGGGCAAGTCCATCTTATAGGAGGAAACGAAGAAGAATGAGAAGGGGGGGAAAATAATTTGAGGGAGAGGGGATGGGAAGTTGGAGAAAAACAATAAAAGGGAACAGGGAATCGACAACTGCTTTTGATCTTGTGATTTTCAATGCTCAGGTGCCGCCTCAGTCCTCCTGGAACAGACACTCCAGTGATACAACGTCCTCTACCGTCTGTTCCTTATCACGGGACCTCTCTGGATCAGCAACCTTCTTACAATGGGACGAATGAACCCAAGTCTCTCTCTCGGCAACTTTCAATGCTGTAGTGCTAGTCAATAAGACTTGGTATGGTCCTTCCCATCTGTCAATAAGGCAACCTGAGCGTAGAAAATTTCGTATCATTACATACTCCCCAGGTTCAATGTCATGACAATTACTATCTGGTAAATCAGGAATCACCAACTTCAAATTATTATTTTGATTCCTTAGCTGTTTACTCATATTAACCAGGTACTTTACAGTCACTTCATTGTTACACTTCTAATCATCCTGAGGGTTAATCATAACATGCGGTTGTCGACCAAACAAGATTTCAAAAGGGGACAGATTAAGAGGGGACCTGGGAGTGGTTCTGATGCTGTACAGTACAATGGGTAAAGCTTCTTGCCATGTCAATCCTGTTTCTGCCATAACTTTGCTCAAATTATTTTTAATAGTGCTATTCACTCTTTCCACCTTCGCACTCGCCTGTGGACGGTATGGAGTGTGCAGCTTGCTATCAATTCCCATCAACTTACACATTCCTTGAAAGACATCACCTGTAAAATGGGTACCCCTATCACTTTCGATAATTCTAGGGATACCATATCTACATACAAATTCCTGCACAATTTTCTTAGCAGTAAACATAGCGGTATTTGTGGCCGCCGGGAATGCTTCAACCCAATTTGAGAACACATCTATACAAACAAGTACATATTTCAAATTTCGACAAGGGGGTAATTGAATGAAGTCAATCTGTATTGCCTGGAAAGGACCGCCTGCAGGTGGGATATGAGATGGTTCTGTTGGTATTGCCTTTCCGATATTCTTTCTCAAACAGGTAAGGCATGACATTGCTCTCTTACTTGCATGAGATGAAAATCCTGGGGCGCACCAATATGCTCTTACCAACTTGCACTTTCCTTCCTTGCCCAGATGAGTCAGCCCGTGAGCTGCCTCAGCTAAACATGGAAGATATGCTCTGGGGGCCACCGGTTTACCTTGTCCATCCGTCCAGAGTCCTGAGGACTCCTGGCCATATCCCTTCGCCTTCCAGACTGCCTTTTCCTGTATGGAACACAAATTTTGCATTTCACACAACTTCTGTGTGTTGATGGTATTAAATACCATCAGTTGTGTGGTGTCTGTCTGTCTGGGGG
Organism: Pseudophryne corroboree; assembly: GCF_028390025.1. NCBI lineage: Eukaryota > Metazoa > Chordata > Amphibia > Anura > Myobatrachidae > Pseudophryne > Pseudophryne corroboree. Next base: position 44,176 of record NW_026970524.1, read on the forward strand.
TACCAGCTGCTAACTTAGCTGCTTCGTCTGCTCGGCTGTTACCAAGTGATACTGGGTCCTGGCTATATGTGTGTGCTTTACACTTGATAACAGCCACTCTGTCGGGTTCCTGTATCGCTGTTAGAAGCCTTTTGATGTGAGCTGCATGCGCTACCGGTGTACCAGCTGCCGTCATGAAATTTCTGAGGCGCCATAGGGCTCCGAAATCATGGACTACCCCGAATGCGTATCTAGAGTCGGTGTAGATATTGGCTGATTTGCCCTTAGCCAATTCACATGCTCTGGTTAGGGCGACCAGTTCAGCAACCTGGGCTGAGTGAGGTGGGCCTAGCGGTTCCGCTTCTATGGTGCCTTGGTCATCTACGACTGCGTATCCAGTACACAAGTCTCCCGAGTCTGACTGTCTGTGACAACTACCGTCCGTGTAGAAAGTTAGATCTACATTTTTCAGCGGGTTGTCACTGATGTCAGGCCTTGCGGTAAAATTTTGGGTCAAATATTCCATACAATCATGTGTGTCCTCCTGTGTGTTAAATTCTCCTTCCCCACCACTCTCATCCTCCACCCTTTGTGCCTGTCCAGGCACACCTGGGAGATATGTTGCAGGATTTAATGCACTGCATCTCCTTATGGTGATGTTTACGGGGGCCATTAGTGCCAATTCCCATCTTGTAAACCGCGCTGATGAGACGTGCCTGGTTTGGGCAGAATTTAGCAAGGCTGACACTGCATGTGGTGTATGAATTGTGAGGTTGTGACCTAGCACTACATCTTCGCTTTTCGTTACTAGCAATGCTATCGCAGCGACGCTTCGCAAGCATGTGGGGAGGGATCGCGCTACCGTGTCTAGCTGAGCGCTGTAGTATGCTACTGGCCTGCTGGCATCACCGTGCTTTTGGGTTAAGACGCCTGCCGCGCAACCAGCACTTTCTGTTCCGTACAGCTCAAAGGGTTTCCCATAGTCTGGCATACCTAATGCTGGTGCCTGCGTTAGGCACTGTTTAAGTCTCTCAAATGCCATCTCGGACTCGTCTGTATGCGAAATCCGATCAGGTTTGTTTGAGGAGACCATCTCCTGCAGAGGTAACGCTAGAATGGAAAACCCTGGGATCCAGTTACGGCAATACCCACACATTCCTAAAAATGTTCTGATCTGTTGCTGGGTTTTTGGCAGAGTCATGTCTCTAATTGCTTGAATTCTATCAGTGGTCAGGTGTCTCAGTCCTTGTGTTAGACAGTGTCCCAAATATTTTACCTTAGTTTGGCATAATTGCAACTTGTCTTTGGAAACCTTGTGTCCTGTGTCTGAAAGATGAAACAGGAGCTGTTTCGTATCCTTCAGGGATGCTTCCAATGAATCAGAACACAGTAGTAGATCATCCACGTACTGTATTAATACTGATCCACTCTCTGGTTGGAAAGACTGTAAACAATCATGCAAAGCCTGGGAAAATATACTTGGACTGTCTATGAAACCTTGTGGTAATCGAGTCCATGTGTATTGGACTCCTCTGTATGTGAATGCAAACAAATATTGGCTGTCAGGGTGCAGAGGTACCGAAAAGAAAGCGGAGCAGAGGTCAATAACAGTGAAAAATTTCGCAGTGGGAGGGATTTGCATAAGGATGACAGCTGGATTTGGCACTACGGGGAACTGACTCTCAACTATTTTGTTGATCCCCCTTAGATCCTGCACTAGCCGGTAACCCCTCCCCCCACTCTTTTTCACAGGGAAGATGGGACTATTGGCAGTGCTGGACGTTCTTACCAGAATACCCTGTTGTAGCAAGCGCTCTATTACGGGATACACTCCTAACTCCACCTCTGGCTTCAGAGGGTACTGTGGGATTTTTGGAGCTATCCTACCATCTTTTACTTGTACAACTACTGGAGCTACGTTTGCCATTAATCCAGTGTCCTGTCCATCTTTAGTCCAAAGTGACTCTGGTATCTGGGATGTCATTTCTTCTACTTGGGATGGAGTCCTATTTGTCATAATGGTATGTGACATTAATTTTGATGGGGAGTCTAACATGTCTCGCACTTCCTGAGCGTGATTCTCAGGTATGTCCAAGAATACACCTTCAGGAGTACAATAAATGACGCACCCCATTTTACACAATAAGTCTCTTCCCAGGAGATTAGTCGGTGCCGATGCAGCCAGCAAAAAGGAATGCTTGGTATGTAAAGGCCCTACTGTAATCTCGGCTGGTTTGCTAACAGGGTAATGCTGGACTACTCCCGTTACCCCTATGGCTGGAATTGTCTTACCAGTGGTTCTCATGCCCACTGTCGAATTTATCACTGATTTGGCCGCCCCTGTGTCTACAAGAAAGTTTAATGATTTACCAGCTACATTGATTGCAATTTAAGGTTCACTCCCAAGGCTTGCAATCAATTTTACTGGCTGCAGATTACAGGTATGGCCACACCCCTATTGGGTATGGTGACCTCCCTGAATCCCGCTGGCAGCAACTACTTGTGAAGGGGTTAAATGGGAACTGCCAGGAGTTTGCCAGTCTCTGTTCGGGGAGTATCTTTTTGTTTCTCCTGCATGTGGCTCATAACTCCGTCTCTGCGGACCTTGCTCCCAATGTCGTGTGTCGTGTCGTTGTCTAGGGGGTTGGTAAGATCTTTGCGAATTTTTCGCTCTACAGTCTCGTGCTATGTGTCCCTGTTTATGACAAAAATAACATGTTACCACATTTGACTTACCCACAGGGTTTGGTGATATAAACACAGGCTGTTTTGTGGTCAGGGCCTGTATACTTACTGACATTAACTTATCACCTTGCGACTCCCTGTGTCTGGTGATATTCCGGTCGTGATCAATAGCAGCCTCTCTCAAAGTAGCCACTGACAGACCTCGCCAACATGGTTGCGTGGTCTGTACCCTTGTCTTTAATGCTTCTTTTAAACCATCCATTAGCACAGATACTGCTACTTCTTGATGGTTTGCATTGGTCCTAATGTCCTCTATGCCAGTGTACTTTGCCATTTCTAATAATGCCCGGTGAAAATAATCAGCAGCTGTTTCTGTCTCTTTTTGTTTAATGGAAAAAATTCTATTCCATTTGGCTACAGCTGGGAAATACTCCTTTAACTGTAAATGTATTCTTTTTACGTTATCTTTGTTGTACACATCTGTAAGAGGTACATCCAGATCCAATCCACAGTCAGCTAAAAATTGAGCTGAGTCGACATTGGAGGGTAAACATGCCCTCAGCAATATCTGCCAGTCTTTGTTATTGGGCTCTAAAGTGTTTCCTAGGTCTCTGATGTATTTTTGGCTAGCAACTAAGTCTTTTCTGGGGTCAGGGAATTCAGACACTATGGTCCTTAATTCCATTCTGGAAAATGGGCTATACATGGCAATGTTCCTGATAGGAGTGACTCCTGATGTGTCAGTTTTCCCATTTGGAACAGCTATTACCCTAACAGGATTAAGTCTACTAACATCATTCTGTGTAGATTCTACAGCCTGTGGTGAAATGGTTTCAGCATAGTGTAAGGTGCCGTACTTACCCGTTGATACGACCTCACCTGTCCCTCCGCTAGGGGGCTTTGTTACTAATCTTATGGGCTGGGCCGTGCCTACTGTCGTTTCTGATATAGTGGCTGCTAGAGAGAGCGCCGATATTGTTGCCGATTCGTCCTCTTGATCACACTCCTGGGGAAAGTTCAAAACAGGGTACAACTTGCACGGGTTAATACTTGCATTGGTTAACTTATTAACATTATCCTTAACATTTATACAGTTGCTAAGTGCCTGTTTGTTACCCCCTGATGCGTCATTCTCCGCAACCAATTTCTCTCCTGATATGTATGGTGGCGGCGGGGCCATGGCTATCAGTTTCCTGATAGGGCCAGATCCCGCCGCCAGAGCCAATCCTCTCTGTATTTCACCCTCCTGTTGCCATAGCTGCAAATAATCATAATGTTGGATTCGTCTCTTTGTTGATTTAATGAGACATATCCTCCTCCTTAAATTCATTAACACTTCTGGGCTGAAGCTACCTACTCTTGGGAATTTCTCCCCGTCATGTACTGTCATTCTCTCCCATTCATCACATAAAATTTCTGTATGTAAACCATATTTTTCACACATTACATACCTTGCCGACCCGACTTGTCGGTTTACTGAATCAACCCGAACCGAGGTTGATCGCCCCCTTCCTGAACAGCTGGCCCCCATAATTTGCAGGTGTTGCTTGCTCTACCTCTGACCTTTATCTCAGGGTCTTCAGCGAACCCTTACAAAAAACCAAAATATTAAAAGATAGGTTGACGGTGAAGTTTACCGAGCACCTCACTCACTCGTCCACGCCGACCAATACGCCCACACACTGATATAGTGCTGGCGTACTCGACCCAGGGCCCCTATGAACCTCTATTTACTGGAACATGCGAGAGATATCCGAAGAACACTTACTCTTTCCAGTAACTATTGGTTGTTGGACAATTCCTGAGTGACCAGCGAACTTCCCTTCAGAAAATAAAAAATTACACAAATCACGTCAGAATATACAAATAGTTTTATGACCGGGTTTGTACACAAATGGTACTGGTCAGACTAACTTAATGCACACAATTACGTGCGGTACAATCGTTCAGCACATAAGCAACTAATCTTATGTACGGAGCGACCAGTGGAATCGACATTCAGCAGCTGCGAATTCCTTCAGCCTGAGCTTTTTATGGCCTATATGGGTGTCGCACCAACCCTTCTTGGTGTTGTGCCTTGTCTCTATAGCGGACTTCCTTGTCTGCTGTACTTGGACCTCCTGGTCTGTTATGCGACCTCCTGGTCTGACCTCCTGGTCTGTTACAGTATGACCTCCTGGTCTGCTACACTCTAATGCTCAAATTTTATGTTTAACCAGAGATGCCTCCCTAGCCACCACGTATGTCACTTACACGTATGTACTTCACGAGAACTCGATGATTTCTGTGGTTCAATCCCCAAAATTGTAAAAACAAACACTCACTCACCACATACACACTTTTGTTTCTATTTCTATTTCTGCGCAGAAATTTTTCTTTAGACCAGATGTGTTGTAAATTTGGAGAAGGATCTGTTAATTTAAATTTTAAATAAAATAGATTTGCGCTATTTATCGCCTGTTGCGCTATTTATCGCTTGTTGCGCTATTTATCGCCTGTTGCGCTATTTATCGCTTATTGCGCTATTTATCGCTTATTGTGCTATTTAAAAATCAACACTATCGTGTGATTTGAGTTACGTGGGCGTACCCAGACGCTCCGTTGCGTAATTTACGCTGCGTGCGTCGGCCTTTGCGTACGCGAGTCTCAGCCTTTTGTTAGAGACACGTGTATACAAAACCAATGTCCACCGTAACACAACTAACACGTTTTATCAATGTAGATGATCCTCGATCGTCTACCGTGCAACACACCAATCTCTCCTTTTACCATAGGTAGAGCTGCGTGTGTGCTTTACACTTTATCCCTTAACGCATTACTTTTACACTTTAACTATGAAATAGCGACAAATCTCTCTTAGCACGTTTTATCAATTATAAAATGGCAAACAGGAGAGTGATATATGAAAATACATGAATGAAAAAGAAATGCAGATATTGCACAATGCAAACTACAGGTAGTGCATCTACACGACATAGCCCTGAATTTTCCAATGCGCAGCTCTTTGCAAAAGAGAGATTTTGGCAAGGAAAAGCTGTCTTGTACCATTGCATTTTTCTCCCAAACGAAGGACACTAGAAAGAAAATTTTAAAGCCTCCTGTTAGGCCATCATCTACACGACATAGCCCTGAATTTTCCAATGCGCAGCTCTTTGCAAAAGAGAGATATTAGCAAGGAAAAGCTTTCTTGTACCTTTGCATTTTTCTCCCAAACGAAGGTCACTAGAAAGAAAATTTTAAAGCCTCCTGTTAGGCCATCATCTACACGACATAGCCCTGAATTTTCCAATGCGTAGCTCTTTGCAAAAGAGAGATATTGGCAAGGAAAAGCTGTCTTGTACCTTTGCATTTTTCTCCCAAACGAAGGACACTAGAAAGAAAATTTTAAAGCCTCCTGTTAGGCCATCATCTACACGACATAGCCCTGAATTTTCCAATGCGCAGCTCTTTGCAAAAGAGAGATATTGGCAAGGAAAAGCTGTCTTGTACCATTGCATTTTTCTCCCAAACGAAGGACACTAGAAAGAAAATTTTAAAGCCTCCTGTTAGGCCATCATCTATACGACATAGCCCTGAATTTTCCAATGCGTAGCTCTTTGCAAAAGAGAGATATTGGCAAGGAAAAGCTGTCTTGTACCTTTGCATTTTTCTCCCAAACGAAGGACACTAGAAAGAAAAATTTAAAGCCTCCTGTTAGGCCATCATCTACACGACATAGCCCTGAATTTTCCAATCCGTAGCTCTTTGCAAAAGAGAGATATTGGCAAGGAAAAGCTGTCTTGTACCTTTGCATTTTTCTCCCAAACGAAGGACACTAGAAAGAAAATTTTAAAGCCTCCTGGGTGTGCTGCTCCTGCGATTTCCCCAAATGTGGGAAACTTGACTGCATAATTTGTGTTTCCCCTGGTCGGCTCTCGTATAATTCAGATCTCTTTGTCTCAGGTCTCTCTCCAGCCTAGTTTGCTGTCTGTTTCCACTTCTCTTTTCTTGAGCCGCTCCCTTCTATGCCCTTGCGCACTATCCTGACTTCTCCTCCTCTCTGCTTACTTTGTGCCTTCCAACGCACAATGCGAACTACAGGTAGTGCTGCAGGGCCCACACCCTTTTACTTGCCTTACAGAGCAGCTCTGGAGCTGTTACAGTGCCCAGCTGCTGCAAGAAATCAGCTTGAATGCTTCAGGGGCTGGGGCATAGCCAACATGAGCCCCACACCGAAGGAGGGTGGAGGTGTTTAATGCGAACTAGGGGTCATCCAAGCGCCGCAAAAGGCCGCCATGCCCTGCACGCCCCTTTTCTCTTTTCATATGCAGACGAGGGTTGAAGCCAACTTTGACCCACTGCTTGGATGACATCACCATATGCAAATCCGTCTTCTGCAGAACTTCCCCCAGGAATGCTTGTACTAGTTGTTGCATTTGGTTTGTTGTTTGGGGGTGCTTCAGTATTAGGCAGCCTTCTGCCCTCCCATGTTCATCTGAAAATATGTGTTCTCCCTGCAGTTGTTGTCCCCAGATGAGAGTTCCCTTGTGCTGCCTCAGTTGAATCTCCTTTACTTGACAGAGATGTGCATGAGCAGCGGCCCTCCCCAGCCCTATTCCAAATCATACTTATTTTGCATAGGAGATACCATGGTCATGAAGATTGTTCTCCCAGGGTGAGGTTCATTCATTGCATTCTGGGTATGCTGACCTCTGTGATTTCCCCAAATGTGGGAAACGCGACTGCTTTATTTGTGGTAGTGGGGGACTGTGTTTGTGTTTTCCTCTGGTCAGCTCTGGTAAAAGTCAGATTTCTTTGTTTCAGATCTTCCTCTAGCCTTGTTCTTCTTTCGAGAGTTCCCTTGTGCTGCCTCAGTTGGATCTCCTTCACTTGACAGGGGGGTGCCCGAGCAGCGACCCTCCCCAGCTCTAGCCCAACTCCTACTTACCTGCCAGGTGAGATACTATGATCATGAAGGTGCTTCTCCCAGGGCAAGGCCCACCATTGCACTCTGGGTGTGCTGCCCCTGCGATTTCCCGAAATGTGGGAAACTTGACTGCATAATTTGTGTTTCCCCTGGTCGGCTCTCGTATAATTTAGATCTCTTTGTCTCAGGTCTCTCTCCAGCCTAGTTTGCTGTCTGTTTCCACTTCTTTTTTCTTGAGCCCCTCCCATCTATACCCTTGTGCACTATCCTGACTTCTCCTCCCGTCTGCTTACTTTGTGCCTTCCAATGCACAATGCAAACTACAGGTAGTGCTGCAGGGCCCACACCCTTTTACTTGCCTTACAGAGCAGCTCTGGAGCTGTTACAGTGCCCAGCTGCTGCAAGAAATCAGCTTGAATGCTTCAGGGGCTGGGGCATAGCCAACATGAGCCCCACACCGAAGGAGGGTGGAGGTGTTTAATGCAAACTAGGGGTCAGCCAAGCGCCGCAAAAGGCCACCATGCCCTGCACGCCCCTTTTCTCTTTTCATATGCAGACGAGGGTTGAAGCCAACTTTGACCCACTGCTTGGATGACATCACCATATGCAAATCCATCTGCGGCAGGCCTTCCCCCAGGAATGCTTGCACTAGTTGTTGCATTTGGTTTGTTGTTTGGGGGTGCTTCAGTATTAGGCAGCCTTCTGCCCTCCATGTTCATCTGAAAATATGTGTTCTCCCTGCAGTTGTTATCCCCAGATGAGAGTTCCCTTGTGCTGCCTCAGTTGAATCTCCTTTACTTGACAGAGATGTGCCTGAGCAGCGGCCCTCCCCAGCTCTATCCCAAATCATACTTATTTTGCATAGGAGATACCATGGTCATGAAGATTATTCTCCCAGGGTGAGGTTCATTCATTGCATTCTGGGTATGCTGACCCCTGTGATTTCCCCAAATGTGGGAAACTCGACTGCTTTATTTGTGGTAGTGGGGGACTGTGTTTGTGTTTTCCTCTGGTCAGCTCTGGTAAAAGTCAGATTTCTTTGTTTCAGATCTTCCTCTAGCCTTGTTCTTCTTTCGAGAGTTCCCTTGTGCTGCCTCAGTTGGATCTCCTTCACTTGACAGGGGGGTGCCCGAGCAGCGACCCTCCCCAGCTCTAGCCCAACTCCTACTTACCTGCCAGGTGAGATACTATGATCATGAAGGTGCTTCTCCCAGGGCAAGGCCCACCATTGCACTCTGGGTGTGCTGCCCCTGCGATTTCCCGAAATGTGGGAAACTTGACTGCATAATTTGTGTTTCCCCTGGTCGGCTCTCGTATAATTTAGATCTCTTTGTCTCAGGTCTCTCTCCAGCCTAGTTTGCTGTCTGTTTCCACTTCTTTTTTCTTGAGCCCCTCCCATCTATACCCTTGTGTACTATCCTGACTTCTCCTCCCGTCTGCTTACTTTGTGCCTTCCAATGCACAATGCAAACTACAGGTAGTGCTGCAGGGCCCACACCCTTTTACTTGCCTTACAGAGCAGCTCTGGAGCTGTTACAGTGCCCAGCTGCTGCAAGAAATCAGCTTGAATGCTTCAGGGGCTGGGGCATAGCCAACATGAGCCCCACACCGAAGGAGGGTGGAGGTGTTTAATGCAAACTAGGGGTCAGCCAAGCGCCGCAAAAGGCCACCATGCCCTGCACGCCCCTTTTCTCTTTTCATATGCAGACGAGGGTTGAAGCCAACTTTGACCCACTGCTTGGATGACATCACCATATGCAAATCCATCTGCGGCAGGCCTTCCCCCAGGAATGCTTGCACTAGTTGTTGCATTTGGTTTGTTGTTTGGGGGTGCTTCAGTATTAGGCAGCCTTCTGCCCTCCATGTTCATCTGAAAATATGTGTTCTCCCTGCAGTTGTTATCCCCAGATGAGAGTTCCCTTGTGCTGCCTCAGTTGAATCTCCTTTACTTGACAGAGATGTGCCTGAGCAGCGGCCCTCCTCAGCTCTATCCCAAATCATACTTATTTTGCATAGGAGATACCATGGTCATGAAGATTATTCTCCCAGGGTGAGGTTCATTCATTGCATTCTGGGTATGCTGACCCCTGTGATTTCCCCAAATGTGGGAAACTCGACTGCTTTATTTGTGGTAGTGGGGGACTGTGTTTGTGTTTTCCTCTGGTCAGCTCTGGTAAAAGTCAGATTTCTTTGTTTCAGATCTTCCTCTAGCCTTGTTCTTCTTTCGAGAGTTCCCTTGTGCTGCCTCAGTTGGATCTCCTTCACTTGACAGGGGGGTGCCCGAGCAGCGACCCTCCCCAGCTCTAGCCCAACTCCTACTTACCTGCCAGGTGAGATACTATGATCATGAAGGTGCTTCTCCCAGGGCAAGGCTCACCCATTGCACTCTGGGTGTGCTGCCCCTGCGATTTCCCCAAATGTGGGAAACTTGACTGCATAATTTGTGTTTCCCCTGGTCGGCTCTCGTATAATTCAGATCTCTTTGTCTCAGGTCTCTCTCCAGCCTAGTTTGCTGTCTGTTTCCACTTCTCTTTTCTTTAGCCGCTCCCTTCTATACCCTTGTGCACTATCCTGACTTCTCCTCCCGTCTGCTTACTTTGTGCCTTCCAATGCACAATGCAAACTACAGGTAGTGCTGCAGGGCCCACACCCTTTTACTTGCCTTACAGAGCAGCTCTGGAGCTGTTACAGTGCCCAGCTGCTGCAAGAAATCAGCTTGAATGCTTCAGGGGATGGGGCATGGCCAACATGAGCCCCACACCAAAGGAGGGTGGAGGAGTTTAATGCGAACTAGGGGTCATACAAGCACCGCAAAAGGCCGCCAAGCCCTGCACGCCCCTTTTCTCTTTTCATATGCAGATGAGGGTTGAAGCCAACTTTGACCCACTGCTTGGATGACATCACCGTATGCAAATCCGTCTTCTGCAGAACTTCCCCCAGGAATGCTTGCACTAGTTGTTGCATTTGGTTTGTTGTTTGGGGGTGCTTCAGTATTAGGCAGCCTTCTGCCCTCCCATGTTCATCTGAAAATATGTGTTCTCCCTGCAGTTGTTGTCCCCAGATGAGAGTTCCCTTGTGCTGCCTCAGTTGAATCTCCTTTACTTGACAGAGATGTGCCTGAGCAGCGGCCCTCCCCAGCCCTATTCCAAATCATACTTATTTTGCATAGGAGATACCATGGTCATGAAGATTGTTCTCCCAGGGTGAGGTTCATTCATTGCATTTTGGGTATGCTGACCCCTGTGATTTCCCCAAATGTGGGAAACTTGACTGCATTATTTTTGGTAGTGGGGGACTGTGTTTGTGCTTTCCTCTGGTCAGCTCTGGTAAAAGTCAGATTTCTTTGTCTCAGATTTTCCTCTAGCCTTGTTCTTCTTTCGAGAGTTCCCTTGTGCTGCCTCAGTTGGATCTCCTTCACTTTACAGGGGGGTACCCGAGCAGCGACCCTCCCCAGCTCTAGCCCAACTCCTACTTACCTGCCAGGTGAGATACTATGATCATGAAGGTGCTTCTCCCAGGGCAAGGCTCACCCATTGCACTCTGGGTGTGCTGCCCCTGCGATTTCCCCAAATGTGGGAAACTTGACTGCATAATTTGTGTTTCCCCTGGTCGGCTCTCGTATAATTCAGATCTCTTTGTCTCAGGTCTCTCTCCAGCCTAGTTTGCTGTCTGTTTCCACTTCTCTTTTCTTGAGCCGCTCCCTTCTATGCCCTTGCGCACTATCCTGACTTATCCTCCTGTCTGCTTACTTTGTGCCTTCAAACGCACAATGCGAACTACAGGTAGTGCTGCAGGGCCCACACCCTTTTAGTTGCCTTACAGAGCAGCTCTGGAGCTGTTACAGTGCCCAGCTGCTGCAAGAAATCAGCTTGAATGCTTCAGGGGCTGGGGCAGAGCCAACATGAGCCCCACACAAAAGGAGGGTGGGGGTGTTTAATGCGAACTAAGGGTCATCCAAGCACCGCAAAAGGCCGCCATGCCCTGCATGCCCCTTTTCTCTTTTCATATGCAGATGAGGGTTCCAGCCAACTTTGGCCCACTGCTTGGATGACATCACCGTATGCAAATCCGTCTTCTGCAGACCTTCCCCCAGGAATGCTTGTACTAGTTGTTGCATATGGTTTGATATTTGATGGTGCTTCAGTATTAGGCAGCCTTCCGCCCTCCCATGTTCATCTGAAAAGATGTGGTCTCCCTGCAGTTGTTGTCCCCAGACGAAAGTTCCCTTGTGCTTCCTCAGTTGAATCTCCTTAACTTGACGGGGGAGGGGCTGCCCGAGCAGCCACCCTCCCCAGCCCTATCCCAACTCATACTTATTTTGCATATGAGATCTCTTGATCATGAAGATTGTTCTCACAGGGTGAGGTTCATCCATTATATTTTAAAATAGGAAGGTACAAATTACATATTTGAATTGCATCTATGTGTTGGATTCAAATGTCCCCCCCCCTTCCTTTCTCAATTGTGCCCGTCAGCAGCTATTCTAAGGTTGCTGCCAATGGGTGTGACACATTAATTTCTTCTGTGGGGTACACTGGACTCCACAAGGATTCACATTGGGGTGTAGAGTAGGATCTTGATCTGAGGCACCAACCGGCTCAAAGCTTTTGACTGTTCCCAAGAAGCTCAGTGCATTCTCCTCTATAACCCCGCTTCCATGAACAGGGAGCTCAGTTTGTAGTTGGTGCCTTCAGTAGCAGGCCACTTAACAGGGGCCTGCCTCAGGCAGCCTATTCTTAGCTATTAATTTTGACAAGAAAAGAAGAACTTGTTTTATGAGAATCTACAAGGGCTGCAGCAGGCTAGGTCTAATAGACATCTTTACTGCAGCTTCATCACTCCCAGCGGCGCTGTATACTCCCGTGCCCTGGTTGCTGGGTCACTGCAGCGGAGGCTCCGGTTTCTTCCTAAGGTCAGTCACACACACACCGCCCTTCCGGATCACGAGGCCGCTGATTAAGGGGAGCGTGGCCGTAGGGGGTGGACCGTGTGCGCACTGGCGTGGACACTGATTACTGGGCAGCCGCTCCACTAGCCACCAGGTACAGTTAAGGAGCACAGGTCTGGGGGTTTTTCTCCTATATTAAACCAATTTTGTACTGCCCGCAGCGCATTGTGATAGGTAATAGGGCCTGATTCAGGTTGGATTGCAATCACAATAAGCGATCCAACTGCAAAAATTGCTAAGAGCATACGCATGTGCCTGCATTTTCTGCGGCACCCCGCAGAGAATGCGATCGCCTCTGCCTGTCAATCGGGGCAGGGGGGGAGAGGGGGGTCAGCAACACTCCATTTCCAAGTCAGGGATGGAGCGGTGCGGGGGCAAGGCTTCAAAATGGGGTCTGCAATGGAGGAGACACAGGGGGCGTGGTCACAGCGGCTGTATTACATCACATTCAGCCGCTGTGATCACAAAAATGGTGGCGGCTTCCTGCGCGCACATACAGTCTGCACCAGCAGGAGGCTACACCATTTTTTATGATCACGCTGAACTGCAGTGCGACTGCAATTACAGCATTGTCAAGAAGGGAGGCGTCATGCTGGGTTGCCATTAGAGATGAGCGGGTTCGGTTCCTCGGAATCCGAACCCGCCCGAACTTCACCCTTTTTTGCACGGGTCCGAGCAGACTCGGATCCTCCCGCCTTGCTCGGTTATCCCGAGCGCGCCCGAACGTCATCATCCCGCTGTCGGATTCTCACGAGACTCGGATTCTATATAAGGAGCCGCGCGTCGCCGCCATTTTCACACGTGCATTGAGATTGATAGGGAGAGGACGTGGCTGGCATCCTCTCCGTTTAGATTAGAAGATAGAGACGAGTGACATTTGATTTACTACTAATTTGGGGAGCAGTTGAACTTGTCAGGAGTACTCAGTAGTGCAGAGTTTTGCTGATAGTGACCACCAGTTTTATTATTTATAATCCGTTCTCTGCCTGAAAAAAAACGATACACATACCATATATGTGCTCAGCCTCAGTGTGCTGCATGATATATCATCTATGTATATCTGACTGTGCTGAGTGCTCACTGCTCACACAGCTTAATTGTGGGGGAGACTGGGGAGCAGTTATAGCAGGAGTACAGTGCACACTTTTGCTGCCAGTGTGACCACCAGTATATTGTCTGCCTGAAAAAGTTAAACACTCCTGTGGTGTTTTTTTTTTTTTATTCTATAAACGCATTCTGCTGACAGTGTCCAGCAGGTCGGTCATACATTATATTATATAAATATTTACCTGCAGTAGTGTTATATTTTTTTTTCATCTCTATCATCTTTATCATCTCTATATTAGCAGACGCAGTACGGTAGTCCACGGCTGTGGCTATCTCTGTGTCGTCAGTGCTCGTCCATAATTGTATACCTACCTACCTGTGGTGGTTTTTTTTTTTCTATCTTCTTCATACTAGTAGTTTAGGAGTCTGCTGACAGTGTCCACCAGGTCCATCATTATATTATATACCTACAGTAGTAATATATTTATTATATTATCTATACTAGCAGACGCAGTACGGTAGTCCACGGCTGTGGCTATCTCTGTGTCGTCAGTGCTCGTCCATAATTGTATACCTACCTGTGGTGGGGTGTTTTTTTTCTATCTTCTTCATACTAGTAGTTTAGGAGTCTGCTGACAGTGTCCACCAGGTCCGTCATTATATTATATACCTACAGTAGTAATATATTTAGTATATTATCTATACTAGCAGACGCAGTACGGTAGTCCACGGCTGTACCTACCTCTGTGTCGTCACTCGTCCATAATTGTATACCTAACTGTGGTGGGGGTTTTTTTTCTATCTTCTTCATACTAGTAGTTTAGGAGTCTGCTGACAGTGTCCACCAGGTCCGTCATTATATTATATACCTACAGTAGTAATATATTTAGTATATTATCTATACTAGCAGACGCAGTACTGTAGTCCACGGCTGTACCTACCTCTGTGTCGTCACTCGTCCATAATTGTATACCTACCTGTGGTGGGGTTTTTTTTTCTATCTTCTTCATACTAGTAGTTTAGCAGTCTGCTGACAGTGTCCACCAGGTCCGTCATTATATTATATACCTACAGTAGTAATATATTTAGTATATTATCTATGCTAGCAGACGCAGTACGGTAGGCCACGGCTGTGGCTATCTCTGTGTCGTCAGTGCTCGTCCATAATTGTATACCTACCTACCTGTGGTGGGTTTTTTTTTCTATCTTCTTCATACTAGTAGTTTAGGAGTCTGCTGACAGTGTCCACCAGGTCCGTCATTATATTATATACCTACAGTAGTAATATATTTAGTATATTATCTATACTAGCAGACGCAGTACGGTAGTCCACGGCTGTACCTACCTCTGTGTCGTCACTCGTCCATAATTGTATACCTACCTGTGGTGAAGTTTTTTTTCTATCTTCTTCATACTAGTAGTTTAGCAGTCTGCTGACAGTGTCCACCAGGTCCGTCATTACATTATATATACCTACAGTAGTTATATATATTTTTTTTTATATCATTAATTATCATCTCTATACTAGCAGACGCAGTACGGTAGGCCACGGCTGTGGCTATCTCTGTGTCGTCAGTGCTCGTCCATAATTGTATACCTACCTACCTGTGGTGGGTTTTTTTTTTCTATCTTCATCATACTAGTAGTTTAGCAGTCTGCTGACAGTGTCCACCAGGTCCGTCATTATATAATATATACCTACAGTAGTTATATATATATTTTTTTTATATCATTAATTATCATCTCTATACTAGCAGACGCAGTACGGTAGTCCACGGCTGTAGCTACCTCTGTGTCGTCAGTCACTCGTCATCCATAAGTATACTAGTATCCATCCATCTCCATTGTTTACCTGAGGTGCCTTTTAGTTGTGCCTATTAAAATATGGAGAACAAAAATGTTGAGGTTCCAAAAATAGGGAAAGATCAAGATCCACTTCCACCTCGTGCTGAAGCTGCTGCCACTAGTCATGGCCGAGACGATGAAATTCCATCAACGTCGTCTGCCGAGGCCGATGTCCAATGTCATAGTACAGAGCATGTAAAATTCAAAACACAAAAGATCAGTAAAAAAAAGGACTCAAAATGCAAAAGTACAATGCTGCTTTTCCTTGCCGATATCTCTCTTTTGCAAAGAGATAGGCATTGGAAAATGCAGGGCTATAACGTGTAGATGAAGCACTAACAGGAGGCTTTAAAATTTTCATTCTAGTGTCTTTCGTTTGAGAGAAAAATGCAAAGGTACAATACAGCTTTTCCTTGCCGATATCTCTCTTTTGCAAAGAGATAGGCATTGGAAAATTCAGGGCTATAACGTGTAGATGAAGCACTAACAGGAGGCTTTAAAATTTTCATTCTAGTGTCTTTCGTTTGGGAGAAAAATGCAAAGGTACAATACAGCTTTTCCTTGCCGATATCTCTCTTTTGCAAAGAGATAGGCATTGGAAAATTCAGGGCTATAACGTGTAGATGAAGCACTAACAGGAGGCTTTAAAATTTTCATTCTAGTGTCTTTCGTTTGAGAGAAAAATGCAAAGGTACAATACAGCTTTTCCTTGCCGATATCTCTCTTTTGCAAAGAGATAGGCATTGGAAAATTCAGGGCTATAACGTGTAGATGAAGCACTAACAGGAGGCTTTAAAATTTTCATTCTAGTGTCTTTCGTTTGGGAGAAAAATGCAAAGGTACAATACAGCTTTTCCTTGCCGATATCTCTCTTTTGCAAAGAGATAGGCATTGGAAAATTCAGGGCTATAACGTGTAGATGAAGCACTAACAGGAGGCTTTAAAATTTTCATTCTAGTGTCCTTCGTTTGGGAGAAAAATGCAAAGGTACAATACAGCTTTTCCTTGCCGATATCTCTCTTTTGCAAAGAGATAGGCATTGTAAAATTCAGGGCTATAACGTGTAGATGAAGCACTAACAGGAGGCTTTAAAATTTTCATTCTAGTGTCTTTCGTTTGGGAGAAAAATGCAAAGGTACAATACAGCTTTTCCTTGCCGATATCTCTCTTTTGCAAAGAGATAGGCATTGGAAAATTCAGGGCTATAATGTGTAGATGAAGCAATAACAGGAGGCTTTAAAATTTTCATTCTAGTGTCCTTCGTTTGGGAGAAAAATGCAAAGGTACAATACAGCTTTTCCTTGCCGATATCTCTCTTTTGCAAAGAGATAGGCATTGGAAAATTCAGGGCTATAACGTGTAGATGAAGCACTAATAGGAGGCTTTAAAATTTTCAATCTAGTGTCCTTCGTTTGGGAGAAAAATGCAAAGGTACAATACAGCTTTTCCTTGCCAATATCTCTCTTTTGCAAAGAGCTAGGCATTGGAAAATTCAGGGCTATAACGTGTAGATGAAGCACTAACAGGAGGCTTTAAAATTTTCATTCTAGTGTCTTTCGTTTGGGAGAAAAATGCAAAAGTACAATGCTGCTTTTCCTTGCCGATATCTCTCTTTTGCAAAGAGATAGGCATTGGAAAATGCAGGGCTATAACGTGTAGATGAAGAACTAACAGGAGGCTTTAAAATTTTCATTCTAGTGTCTTTCGTTTGGGAGAAAAATGCAAAGGTACAATACAGCTTTTCCTTGCCAATATCTCTCTTTTGCAAAGAGCTAGGCATTGGAAAATTCAGGGCTATACCGTGTAGATGAAGCACTAACAGGAGGCTTTTAAATTTTCATTCTAGTGTCCTTCGTTTGGGAAAAAAATGCAAAGGTACAATACAGCTTTTCCATGCCGATATCTCTCTTTTGCAAAGAGATAGGCATTGGAAAATTCAGGGCTATAACGTGTAGATGAAGCACTAACAGGAGGCTTTAAAATTGTCATTCTAGTGTCTTTCGTTTGGGAGAAAAACGCAAAGGTACAATACAGCTTTTCCTTGCCGATATCTCTCTTTTGCAAAGAGATAGGCATTGGAAAATTCAGGGCTATAACGTGTAGATGAAGCACTAACAGGAGGCTTTAAAATTTTCATTCTAGTGTCCTTCGTTTGGGAGAAAACTGCAAAGGTACAATACAGCTTTTCCTTGCCGATATCTCTCTTTTGCAAAGAGATAGGCATTGGAAAATTAAGGGCTATAACGTGTAGATGAAGCACTAATAGGAGGCTTTAAAATTTTCATTCTAGTGTCCTTCGTTCGCTTAGCCGTGGTCGAGACGCTCAAGCGTCACGTTCGCTCACGGCCAAGAGATCACAGGCAGGCACGCTATTGGCTGCTGACTAACGTAATGGTTCGCTATAGCGTAACGGACGCTGTATCGGGAGCGGGCTGCTCGAGCGATACAGACGCTCACGAGAATACGCTGTTGGTATCGGGCACACTTATAGGTGAGCGACTACCGTAATGCTACGCTATCAGCGTAGCGGACGCTCGAGACCACGAGGAGATCACGAGCGGCGCCGACGCTCACAATGTTAAACCTTTATGTCTAAACCACAAACAATGTAATTTGCTGTAAAACCTTAGTGTAGAGATAGGGTGTAAATGCAACACTGTATAACCTTATTAACTCAAAAGCTGTTCGAGCGTCACCGACGCTCTGAGAATACTTAACACTATAAGAAATACACAAATACCGTGCTTAGGGTCCAACGCCTAATATATATATTATGAATGTTATACTTGCAAAAGAATTAATACAATACAAGTCATACACTACAATATAACATAGACTAACTAACCAGGTAACTACACAGTAAATACAATACAAGTACGTTTAAGAGAAAATGAGAGAAAGAGAAGAGAGAGAGAGAAAGATATGGCCCATAATAACAAGAAAAGACAATATGATTACGGAGAAAACTTACGCACAAAGGAAACGATCGCATGCGCCTCTGGACATCCAGCTCCCGATTTTCAGCAATGATAACCGATGAAGAGTGAGTGCTGGATGTGATCGGCCTGTCTATTTATGCCCCACACACAATACAATTCAATGGTCCCTACAATCTCATTGTTCATTGGACACAGGAATTCGTCTTCGCATTATAACAAAAGGTCATAGGTTGATTCATACAGGTGGGCTGTGACTATTTCCAACAGCTCAGGTGGGAGGGAAACTGGGTTTCCCGCCGCATGGATAAGTAAGTGCAAATACAGTAAATGTTCATAAACTTCTTATGTCCATAACTATTCGCACGAGCGATTGATCCGCTTCAAACCAACACCGGAATATTGCTAATTAAATACTCTTCCGATGGATACTAAACACCACTGTATTACTCCTGTCTGACCCTTCGTATCAAACAATGAGGGATCTCTCTGTCCAGGAACATACTACATTAACTAAACTTTCAGAATCTATCAAAGGGACCATAATCTACAAAATGCATTATATGGTGAAAATATGTAACGAAAGAGTCGCCCGCTAGACGCACACAATCTCTACCGTAAATGCGCATACCGTGCGCCTGCGGGTGCCCGCAACAGCGAGTATGCGCACGCACGGGAGAGCGCACGCATGCGCAGCAGGGACACATATGAGGTGCAAATATGGCAGTGTGCATCGTGATATTTTTCTGACTTTGACAGCTTACATGATTCTCCGCCCAGCGAAGAATTCTGGTGGCTTCCGCCATCGCCACTCTGCTCCTTGTGCCGCCTTGGCGGTTTACATAAACTACTGCGGTGACGTTGTCTGACTGGATCAGAACTGGTTGGTCGCGAAGTAAGGTCTCCGCTTGACATAGGGCGTTGTATATGGCCCTTTGCTCCAGGATGTTGATGTGAAGACAAGTCTCCTGACTTGACCAAAGACCTTGGAAATTTCTTCCCTGTGTGGCTGCTCCCCAACCTCGGAGGCTCGCGTTCGTGGTCACCAGGATCCAGTCCTGAATGCCGAACCTGCGGCCCTCTGGAAGGTGAGCACTCTGCAGCCACCACAGGAGAGATACCCTGGCCCTGGGGGACAGGGTGATCAACTGATGAATCTGTAGATGTGACCCGGACCACTTGTCCAGTAGGTCCCATTGCAAGATCCTCGCATGGAACCTGCCGAAGGGAATGGCCTCGTATGATGCCACCATCATTCCCAGGACTCGAGTGCAGTGATGCACTGACACCTGTTTTGGTTTCAATAGGTTCCTGACCAGAGTCATGAGTTCCTGGGCCTTTTCTATCGGAAGATAAACCCTTTTCTGGTCCGTATCCAGAATAATGCCCAAGCAAAGTCAGACGAGTCGTAGGAACCAACTGCGACTTCGGGATATTGAGAATCCAGCCGTGTTGCTGTAACACCTTCAGTGAAAGTTATACGCTGTTCAGCAACTGCTCTCTTGATCTCGCTTTTATGAGGAGATCGTTCAAGTACGGGATAATTGTGACACCTTGCTTTCGCAGGAGCACCATAATTTCCGTCATTACCTTGGTGAAAATTCTCGGAGAAAATTCTGGAGAGACCAAACGGCAACGTCTGAAATTGGTAATGACAATACTGTACCGCAAATCTTAGGTACGCCTGATGAGGTGGATAAATGAGTACATGAAGGTATGCATCCTTTATGTCCAGAGATATCATAAAATCCCCCCCTTCTAGGCTGGCGATGACCGCTCTTAGCGATTCCATCTTGAACTTGAACCTTTTCAAGTATAGGTTCAGGGATTTTAAATTTAATATGGGTCTGACCAAACCGTCCGGTTTTGGGACTACAAACAGGGTCGAATAATTTCCCTTTCCTTGTTGAAGCAGGGGAACCTTGACCACCACCTGTTGAAGATACAATTTGTGAATTGCATTTAACACTATCTCCCTTTCCTGGGGAGAAGATGGTAGGGCCGATTTGAAAAACCGGCGAGGAGGCACCTCTTCGAATTTAAGCTTGTAACCCTGAGAAACAATTTCTATTGCCTAGGGATCCACCTGCGAATGAACCCAGATGTGGCTGAAAACTCGAAGACGTGCCCCCAACTGGGCGGACTCCTTTAGCGGAGCCCCAGCGTCATGCGGTGGATTTTGTAGAGGCCGGGGAGGACTTCTGTTCCTGGGAACTAGCTGTGTTGTGCAGCTTCTTCCCTCTGCCCTTACCTCTGGCAAGAAAGGACACACCTCGTACTTTCTTGTTTCT
Organism: Pseudophryne corroboree; assembly: GCF_028390025.1. Taxonomy (NCBI): domain Eukaryota; kingdom Metazoa; phylum Chordata; class Amphibia; order Anura; family Myobatrachidae; genus Pseudophryne; species Pseudophryne corroboree. The sequence continues at coordinate 64,813 of NW_026970524.1, forward strand.
CTGTGATCGAAAGGACTGCATTTGATAATGTGGTGCTTTCTTAGGCTGTGAGGGAATATAAGGCAAAAAATTTGATTTACCAGCTGTAGCTGTGGAGACTAGGTCCGAGAGACCTTCCCCAAACAATTCCTCACCCCTGTAAGGTAAAACCTCCATATGCCTTTTTGAGTCGGCATCACCTGTCCATTGCCGGGTCCATAGGACTCGTCTATCAGAAATCGACATAGCGTTTATTCTAGAACCCAGTAGACTAATGTCACTTTGAGCATCTCTCATATATAGGACAGCATCTTTTATATGCCCTATGGTCAATAACATAGCATCCTTATCTAGGGTCTCAATCTCTGCTGATAAGGTATCTGTCCATGCTGCCACCGCGCTACAACCCCGGCCGACGCAATTGCCGGTCTGAGTAAGGTACCAGAATGTGTGTAAATGGACTTTAGGGTAACCTCCTGCTTGCGGTCAGCATGGTCCCTGATGGTAGCCGTATCCTGGGATGGCAGCGCTACCTTTTTGGATAAGCGTGTCAATGCTTTATCCACCCTAGGGGAGGATTCCCACCGTATCCTGTCCATTGGCGGGAAAGGATACGCCATAAGAATCCTTTTGGGAATCTGCAGCTTTTTGTCTGGAGATTCTCAAGCTTTTTCACATAATTCGTTCAACTCATGTGAGGGGGGAAAGGTTATCTCAGGTTTCTTTCCCTTATACATGTGTACCCTCGTGTCAGGGACAGGGGACTCTGTGATGTGCAAAACATCTTTTATTGCAATAATCATATATCGAATACATTTAGCCAATTTTGGCTGTAACTTTGCATCATCGTAGTCGACACTGGAGTCAGAATCCGTGTCGGTATCTGTGTCAACTATTTGGGATAGTGGGCGCTTTTGAGACCCCGAAGGTCCCTGCGACATAGGGACAGGCATGGGTTGACTCCCTGACTGTTCCCTAGCTTCAGCTTTGTCTAATCTCTTGTGTAATAAGTTTACATTAGCACTTAAAACATTTCACATATCCATTCAGTCAGGTGTCGGCGTTGTCGATGGAGACACCACATTAATTTGCTCCTGCTCCTCTCTAGGAGAGCCTTCTACCTCAGACATGTCGACACACGTGTACCGACACACCATACACTCAGGGAATCCTCTTATCTGAGGACAGTTCCCCAACAAGGCCCTTTGGAGAGACAGAGAGAGAGAGTATGCCAGCACACACCCCAGCGCTATATGACCCAGGAAAAAAACACAATAATTTTATGTTTACCCAGTAGCGCTGTATTTCCATATATATATGCGCCTAATTATGTGCCCCCCTCTTCTTTAAGACCCTCTTTCTACCGTGGTATAAGCAGGGGAGAGTCCGTGGAGCTTCCCCTCAGCGGTGCTGTGGAGAAAATGGTGCTGGTGAGTGCTGAGGGAGAAGCCCCACCCCCTCAGCGACGGGCTTCTGTCCCGCTCAAATATAGTAAAAAAATGGCGGGGGCTCTTATATATATATATACAGTGCCTAGCTGCATATATATTTATTTTGCCAAAGAGAGGTCTATATTGCTGCCCAGGGCGTCCCCCCTGAGCCCTTCACCCTTACACTGACTGCCGTGTGTGAGGTGTATGGGAGCAATTGAGCACAGCTTTACTGCTGTGCGTTACCTCAGTGAAGATCATGAAGTCTTCCGCCGCCTCTGAAGTCTTCTTTTCTTCTCATACTCACCCGGCTTCTATCTTCCGGCTCTGCGAGGGGGACGGCGGCGCGGCTCTGGGACGGACGGCGAGGGTGAGACCTGCGTACCGATCCCTCTGGAGCTAATGCTGTACAGTAGCCTAAGAAGCAGAGCCTATCAACTCACAGAAGTAGGTGTGCATCTCTCCCCTCCGCCCCTCGATGCAGGGAGTCTGTTGCCAGCAGGCTCCCTGAAAATAAAAAAATCTAACAAATATACTTTCTGTCAGGAAACTCAGGAGAGCTCCCTGAAAAGCACCCAGTCTCCTCTGGGCACAGTAGTAAACTGAGGTCTGGAGGAGGGGCATAGAGGGAGGAGCCAGTGCACACCCAGATCTAAAGTCTTTCTTTAAGTGCCCATGTCTCCTGCGGAGCCCGTCTATCCCCCATGGTCCTTACGGAGTCCCCAGCATCCTCTAGGACGTAAGAGAAAAATTATGCTGGCAGAAAAATCCAATTGAGTGATTAAACAGCTCCAGAGCTGCTCTGTAAGGCAAGTAAAAGGGTGTGGGCCCTGCAGCACTACCTGTAGTTTGCATTGTGCATTGGAAGCCTAGTTTGCTGTCTGTTTCCACTTCTTTTTTCTTGAGCCCCTCCCGTCTATACCCTTGTGCACTATCCTGACTTCTCCTCCTGTCTGCTTACTTTGTGCCTTCCAATGCACAATGCAAACTACAGGTAGTGCTGCAGGGCCCACACCCTTTTACTTGCCTTACAGAGCAGCTCTTGAGCTGTTACAGTGCCCAGCTGCTGCAAGAAATCAGCGTGAATGCTTCAGGGGCTGGGGCATGGCCAACATGAGCCCCACACCGAAGGAGGGTGGGGGTGTTTAATGCGAACTAGGGGTCTCGCACAATGCGAACTACAGGTAGTGCTGCAGGGCCCACACCCTTTTACTTGCCTTACAGAGCAGCTCTGGAGCTGTTACAGTGCCCAGCTGCTGCAAGAAATCAGCTTGAATGCTTCAGGGGCTGGGGCATAGCCAACATGAGCCCCACACCGACGGAGGGTGGAGGTGTTTAATGCGAACTAGGGGTCATCCAAGTGCCGCAAAAGGCCGCCATGCCCTGCACGCCCCTTTTCTCTTTTCATATGCAGACGAGGGTTGAAGCCAACTTTGACCCACTGCTTGGATGACATCGCCATATGCAAATCCATCTGCTGCAGGCCTTCCCCCAGGAATGCTTGCACTAGTTGTTGCATTTGGTTTGTTGTTTGGGGGTGCTTCAGTATTAGGCAGCCTTCTGCCCTCCCATGTTCATCTGAAAATATGTGTTCTCCCTGCAGTTGTTGTCCCCAGATGAGAGTTCCCTTGTGCTGCCTCAGTTGAATCTCCTTTACTTGACAGAGATGTGCCTGAGCAGCGGCCCTCCCCAGCCCTATCCCAAATCATACTTATTTTGCATAGGAGATGCCATGGTCATGAAGACTGTTCTCCCAGGGTGCGGTTCATTCATTGCATTCTGGGTATGCTGACCCCTGTGATTTCCCCAAATGTGGGAAACTCGACTGCATTATTTAATGCGAACTAGGGGTCATCCAAGCACCGCAAAAGGCCGCCATGCCCTGCATACCCCTTTTCTCTTTTCATAAGCAGACGAGGTTTGAAGCCAACTTTGACCCACTGCTTGGATGACATCACTTGCTGCCTTTCCAATGAAGCAAGTTTAATTTAATAATAGGTGAAAAACCATCCCTACAAAGGTGTTAATCAGATACTTGGCTTTGTGGACACTTTTCAGAGCACAAATTTGTTAGCATAAAAATAAAGCCAGAAAATGAAGAGCTGTTTAATCACTCAATTGGATTTTTCTGCCAGCATATTTCTTTTTCTCTGCAACCCACTGCTAAATTGTGCTTCGTGGCTGTTTTTTTTATAAAATCACTTAATCAAATCTAACTCTGATTACATCAGAGAAGGCCAGGTACCCTACACCATAAGAGGTGGTTTGAAATTTTTACTTGTCTACTTAAAGATCACCAAAATCTGATAACGAGGTCAATTACGTCCCTAGGTGGGATTGAACCACCAACCTTTTGGTTAACAACTGAACACGCTAACTGTTTGCGCCTCAGAGACACATTGCGAAAGTACATACTGACAAAGGTTAATAAGCATTCATCTAGAACGTTTCCTAGAAAAACTTTAAAAATTCAATAATCTGGAGAGTTTTTGTAAGATGTTCCTTCCATCAACCAATGAAGAAACACATTGGTACTTTCCCATGATGAGTGAGTGCTTCAGGATCTCTTGCACTTACATGTGCAGCAAAGGACTACAATGGAAGCATGCTGGGCCTATAACCCAGAGGTAGGCAGATTGCAACTGTCCTCTGCTATATGCATTTTTTTTGTTAATTAAAGTAATCCAAAACTGGGATTGATATTTTGGCTCTTTTATTTTTACTTAAAGTACAATAACTTTTACCGTTTTAATTTGTTTTTATAGTATATTGACAGTATTGTTTTCTTTCAAAAATCCACTTAATTTTCTTTACCCTATTATTAAAATGGTAATTGACAAAAACAAACTACATTGTCACCAGAAGAGCAATACAAAATGTACAAGTGATATATTAAAATCATCTTTTCAGCTTGAATTTCAATGATGCATTGAGGTAACGATTTTGTGAGAAACATCTTCACCCTTAAATAAAGATTTTCTTAATTCCCTACCTGTGTGCTAATTAGATATCACCTTGTTTTCACATTAAACAGACTTCCACATGAGAAAGCAGCAAGGATGCAGTGGCGTTAATGTTTCCTGGTGTCAACCTGTATTATTTCAGTAGACATTGAAATGAGGATGCATCTTGCTGCCTTTCCAATGAAGCAAGTTTAATTTAGTAATAGGTTAAAAACCATGCCTACAAAGGTGTTAATCAGAGACTTGGCTTTGTGGACACTTTTCAGAGAACAAATTTGTTAGCATAAAAATAAAGCCAGAAAATGAAGAGCTGTTTAATCACTCAATTGGATTTTTCTGCCAGCATTTTTCTTTTTCTCTGCAACCCACTGCTAAATTGTGCTTCCTAGCTGTTTTTTATAAAATCACTTAATCAAATCTAATTCTGATTACATCAGAGAAGGCCGGGTACCCTACACCATAAGAGGGGGTTTGAAATTTTGACTTGTCTACTTAAAGATCACCAAAATCTGATAACAAGGTCTATTACGTCCCTGGGTGGGATTGAATCACCAACCTTTAGGTTAATAGCCATACACACTAACTGATTGCGCCACAGCGACACTTTGCAAAAGTACATACTGACAAAGGCTAATAAGCATTCATCTAGAACGTTTCCTAGAAAAACTTTAAAAAGTCAATAATCTGGAGAATTTTTGTAAGAAACACATTGGTACATTCCCATGATGAGTGAGTGCTTCAGGATCTCTTGCACTTACATAGGCTATTAACCAAAAGGTTCCCACCCAGTGATGTAATTGACCTTGTGATCAGATTTTGGTGATCTTTAAGTAGACAAGTCAAAATTTCAAACCCCCTCTTATGGTGTAGGGTACCTAGCCTTCTCTGACGTAATCAGAGTTAGATTTAATTAAGGTGCGCAAGGGCATAGAAGGGAGCGGTTTAAGAAAAGAGAAGTGGAAACAGACAGCAAACTAGGCTGGAGAGAGACCTGAGACAAAGAGATCTGAATTATACGAGAGCCGACCAGGGGAAACACAAATTATGCAGTCAAGTTTCCCACATTTGGGGAAATCGCAGGAGCAGCACACCCAGAGTGCAATGGGTGAGCCTTTCCCTGGGAGAAGCACCTTCATGATCATAGTATCTCACCTGGCAGGTAAGTAGGAGTTGGGCTAGTGCTGGGGAGGGTCGCTGCTCGGGTACCCCCCTGTCAAGTGAAGGAGATCCAACTGAGGCAGCACAAGGGAACTCTCGAAAGAAGAACAAGGCTAGAGGAAGATCTGAGACAAAGAAATCTGACTTTTACCAGAGCTGACCAGAGGAAAGCACAAACACAGTCCCCCACTACCACCAGGAAACATTAACGCCACTGCATCCTTGCTGCTTTCTCATGTGGAAGTCTATTTAATGTGAAAACAAGGTGATATCTAATTAGCACACAAAAAAGAAAATTAAGTGAATTTTTGAAAGAAAACAATACTGTCAATATACTATTAAAACAAATTAAAATGGTAAAAGTTATTGTACTTTAAGTAAAAATAAAAGAGCAAAAATATCAATCCCAGTTTTGGATTACTTTAATTAACAAAAAAAATGCATATAGCAGAGGATAGTTTCAATCTTTCTACCTCTGGGTTATGGGCCCAGCATGCTTCCATTGCAGTACTCTGCTGCACATGTAAGTGCAAGAGATCCTGAAGCACTCACTCATCATGGGAAAGTACCAATGTGTTTCTTCATTGGTTGATGGCAGAAACATCTTACAAAAACACTCCAGATTATTGACTTTTTAAAGTTTTTCTAGGAAACGTTCTAGATGATTGTTTATTAGCCTTTGTCAGTATGTAATTTTGCAAAGTGTCGCTGTGGCGCAATCAGTTAGTGTGTATGGCTATTAACCAAAAGGTTGGTGGTTCAATCCCACCCAGGGATGTAATTGACTTTGTTATCAGATTTTGGTGATCTTTAAGTAGACAAGTCAAAATTTCAAACCCCCTGTTATGGTGTTAGGTATTTAGACTTCTCTGATGTAATCAGAGTTAGATTTGATTCAGTGATTTTATAAAAACAGCTAGGAAGCACAATTTAGCAGTGGGTTGCAGAGAAAAAGAAATATGCTGGCAAAAAAATCCAATTGAGTGATTAAACAGCTCTTGGATGGTTTTTCACCTATTACTAAATTAAACTTGCTTCATTGGAAAGGCAGCAAGATGCATCCTCATTTCAATATCTACTGAAATAATACAGGTTGACACCAGGAAACATTAACGCCACTGCATCCTTGCTGCTTTCTCATGTGGAAGTCTGTTTAATGTGAAAACAAGGTGATATCTAATTAGCACACAGGTAAGGAATTAAGAAAATCTTTATTAAAGGGTGAAGATGTTTCTCACAAAATCGTTGCCCCAATGCATCATTGAAATTCAAGCTGGAAAGATGATTTTAATATATCACTTGTACATTTTGTATTGCTCTTCTGGTGACAATGTAGTTTGTTTTTGTCAATTACCATTTTAATAATCGGGTAAAGAAAATTAATTGGATTTTTGAAAGAAAACAATACTGTCAATATACTATTAAAACAAATTAAAATGGTAAAAGTTATTGTACTTTAAGTAAAAATAAAAGAGCAAAAATATCAATCCCAGTTTTGGATTACTTTAATTAACAAAAAAAAAATGCATATAGCAGAGGATAGTTTCAATCTGCCTACCTCTGGGTTATGGACCCAGCATGCTTCCATTACAGTACTCTGCTGCACATGTAAGTGCAAGAGGTCCTGAAGCACTCACTTATCATGGGAAAGTTCCAATGTGTTTCTTCATTGGTTGATGGAAGAAACATCTTACAAAAACTCTCCACATTATTGACTTTTTAAAATGTTTCTAGGAAACGTTCTAGATGAATGCTTATTAGCCTTTGTCAGTATGTACTTTTGCAAAGTGTCGCTGTGGCGCAATCAGTCTGTGTGTATGGTTATTAACCAAAAGGTTGGTGGTTCAATCCCACCCAGGGACTTAATTGACCTTGTTATCAGATTTTGGTGATCTTTAAGTAGACAAGTCAAAATTTCAAACCCCCTGTTATGGTGTAGGGTACCTGGCCTTCTCTGATGTAATCAGAGTTAGATTTGATTTAGTGATTTTATAAAAACAGCTAGGAAGCACAATTTAGCAGTGAGTTGCAGAGAAAAAGAAATATGCTGGCAAAAAAATCCAATTGAGTGATTAAACAGCTCTTCATTTTCTGGCTTTATTTTTATGCTAACAAATTTGTTCTCTGAAAAGTGTCCACAAAGCCAAGTCTCTGATTAACATCTTTGTAGGGATGGTTTTTCACCTATTACTAAATTAAACTTGCTTCATTGGAAAGGCAGCAAGATGCATCCTCATTTCAATGTCTACTGAAATAATACAGGTTGACACCAGGAAACATTAACGCCACTGCATCCTTGCTGCTTTCGCATGTGGAAGTCTGTTTAATGTGAAAACAAGGTGATATCTAATTAGCACACAGGTAAGGAATTAAGAAAATCTTTATTTAAGGGTGAAGGTGTTTCTCACAAAATCGTTGCCCCAATGCATCATTGAAATTCAAGCTGGAAAGATGATTTTAATATATCACTTGTACATTTTGTATTGCTCTTCTGGTGACAATGTAGTTTGTTTTTGTCAATTACCATTATAATAATAGGGTAAAGAAAATTAAGTGGATTTTTGAAAGAAAACAATACTGTCAATATACTATTAAAACAAATTAAAATGGTAAAAGTTATTGTACTTTAAGTAAAAATAAAAGAGCAAAAATATCAATCCCAGTTTTGGATTACTTTAATTAACAATAAAAAATGCATATAGCAGAGGATAGTTTCAATCTGCCTACCTCTGGGTTATGGGCCCAGCATGTTTCCAATGCAGTACTCTGCTGCACATGTAAGTGCAAGAGATCCTGAAGCACTCACTCATCATGGGAAAGTACCAATGTGTTTCTTCGTTGGTTGATGGAAGAAACATCTTACAAAAACTCTCCAGATTATTGACTTTTTAAAGTTTTTCTAGGAAACGTTCTAGATGAATGCTTATTAGCCTTTGTCAGTATGTAAGTTTGCAAAGTGTCTCTGTGGCGCAATCGGTTAGTGTGTTTTGTTAGTAATCAAAGGGTTGGTGGTTCAATCCCACCCAGGGATGTAATTGACCTTGTTATCAGATTTTGGTGATCTTTAAGTAGACAAGTCAAAATTTCAAACCCCCTCTTATGGTGTAGGGTACCTGGCCTTCTCTGATGTAATCAGAGTTAGATTTGATTAAGTGATTTTATAAAAAAACAGCTAGGAAGCACAATTTAGCAGTGGGTTGCAGAGAAAAAGAAATATGCTGGCAAAAAAATCCAATTGAGTGATTAAACAGCTCTTGGATGGTTTTTCACCTATTACTAAATTAAACTTGCTTCATTGGAAAGGCAGCAAGATGCATCCTCATTTCAATATCTACTGAAATAATACAGGTTGACACCAGGAAACATTAACGCCACTGCATCCTTGCTGCTTTCTCATGTGGAAGTCTGTTTAATGTGAAAACAAGGTGATATCTAATTAGCACACAGGTAAGGAATTAAGAAAATCTTTATTAAAGGGTGAAGATGTTTCTCACAAAATCGTTGCCCCAATGCATCATTGAAATTCAAGCTGGAAAGATGATTTTAATATATCACTTGTACATTTTGTATTGCTCTTCTGGTGACAATGTAGTTTGTTTTTGTCAATTACCATTTTAATAATCGGGTAAAGAAAATTAATTGGATTTTTGAAAGAAAACAATACTGTCAATATACTATTAAAACAAATTAAAATGGTAAAAGTTATTGTACTTTAAGTAAAAATAAAAGAGCAAAAATATCAATCCCAGTTTTGGATTACTTTAATTAACAAAAAAAAAATGCATATAGCAGAGGATAGTTTCAATCTGCCTACCTCTGGGTTATGGACCCAGCATGCTTCCATTACCGTACTCTGCTGCACATGTAAGTGCAAGAGGTCCTGAAGCACTCACTTATCATGGGAAAGTTCCAATGTGTTTCTTCATTGGTTGATGGAAGAAACATCTTACAAAAACTCTCCACATTATTGACTTTTTAAAATGTTTCTAGGAAACGTTCTAGATGAATGCTTATTAGCCTTTGTCAGTATGTACTTTTGCAAAGTGTCGCTGTGGCGCAATCAGTCTGTGTGTATGGTTATTAACCAAAAGGTTGGTGGTTCAATCCCACCCAGGGACTTAATTGACCTTGTTATCAGATTTTGGTGATCTTTAAGTAGACAAGTCAAAATTTCAAACCCCCTGTTATGGTGTAGGGTACCTGGCCTTCTCTGATGTAATCAGAGTTAGATTTGATTTAGTGATTTTATAAAAACAGCTAGGAAGCACAATTTAGCAGTGAGTTGCAGAGAAAAAGAAATATGCTGGCAAAAAAATCCAATTGAGTGATTAAACAGCTCTTCATTTTCTGGCTTTATTTTTATGCTAACAAATTTGTTCTCTGAAAAGTGTCCACAAAGCCAAGTCTCTGATTAACATCTTTGTAGGGATGGTTTTTCACCTATTACTAAATTAAACTTGCTTCATTGGAAAGGCAGCAAGATGCATCCTCATTTCAATGTCTACTGAAATAATACAGGTTGACACCAGGAAACATTAACGCCACTGCATCCTTGCTGCTTTCGCATGTGGAAGTCTGTTTAATGTGAAAACAAGGTGATATCTAATTAGCACACAGGTAAGGAATTAAGAAAATCTTTATTTAAGGGTGAAGGTGTTTCTCACAAAATCGTTGCCCCAATGCATCATTGAAATTCAAGCTGGAAAGATGATTTTAATATATCACTTGTACATTTTGTATTGCTCTTCTGGTGACAATGTAGTTTGTTTTTGTCAATTACCATTATAATAATAGGGTAAAGAAAATTAAGTGGATTTTTGAAAGAAAACAATACTGTCAATATACTATTAAAACAAATTAAAATGGTAAAAGTTATTGTACTTTAAGTAAAAATAAAAGAGCAAAAATATCAATCCCAGTTTTGGATTACTTTAATTAACAATAAAAAATGCATATAGCAGAGGATAGTTTCAATCTGCCTACCTCTGGGTTATGGGCCCAGCATGTTTCCAATGCAGTACTCTGCTGCACATGTAAGTGCAAGAGATCCTGAAGCACTCACTCATCATGGGAAAGTACCAATGTGTTTCTTCGTTGGTTGATGGAAGAAACATCTTACAAAAACTCTCCAGATTATTGACTTTTTAAAGTTTTTCTAGGAAACGTTCTAGATGAATGCTTATTAGCCTTTGTCAGTATGTAAGTTTGCAAAGTGTCTCTGTGGCGCAATCGGTTAGTGTGTTTTGTTAGTAATCAAAGGGTTGGTGGTTCAATCCCACCCAGGGATGTAATTGACCTTGTTATCAGATTTTGGTGATCTTTAAGTAGACAAGTCAAAATTTCAAACCCCCTCTTATGGTGTAGGGTACCTGGCCTTCTCTGATGTAATCAGAGTTAGATTTGATTAAGTGATTTTATAAAAAAACAGCTAGGAAGCACAATTTAGCAGTGGGTTGCAGAGAAAAAGAAATATGCTGGCAGAAAAATCCAATTGAGTGATTAAACAGCTCTTCATTTTCTGGCTTTATTTTTATGCTAACTAATTTGTTCTCTGAAAAGTGTCCACAAAGCCAAGTGTCTGATTAACATCTTTGTAGGGATAGTTTTTCACCTATTACTAAATTAAACTTGCTTCATTGGAAAGGCAGCAAGATGCATCCTCATTTCAATATCTACGGAAATAATACAGGTTGACACCAGGAAACATTAACGCCACTGCATCTTTGCTGTTTTCTCATGTGGAAGTCTGTTTAATGTGAAAACAAGGTGATATCTAATTAGCACACAGGTAAGGAATTAAGAAAATCTTTATTTAAGGGTGAAGATGTTTCTCACAAAATCGTTGCCCCAATGCATCATTGAAATTCAAGCTGGAAAGATGATTTTAATATATCACTTGTACATTTTGTATTGCTCTTCTGGTGACAATGTAGTTTGTTTTTGTCAATTACCATTATAATAATAGGGTAAAGAAAATTAAGTGGATTTTTGAAAGAAAACAATACTGTCAATATACTATTAAAACAAATTAAAATGGTAAAAGTTATTGTACTTTAAGTAAAAATAAAAGAGCAAAAATATCAATCCCAGTTTTGGATTACTTTAATTAACAATAAAAAATGCATATAGCAGAGGATAGTTTCAATCTGCCTACCTCTGGGTTATGGGCCCAGCATGTTTCCAATGCAGTACTCTGCTGCACATGTAAGTGCAAGAGATCCTGAAGCACTCACTCATCATGGGAAAGTACCAATGTGTTTCTTCGTTGGTTGATGGAAGAAACATCTTACAAAAACTCTCCAGATTATTGACTTTTTAAAGTTTTTCTAGGAAACGTTCTAGATGAATGCTTATTAGCCTTTGTCAGTATGTAAGTTTGCAAAGTGTCTCTGTGGCGCAATCGGTTAGTGTGTTTGGTTATTAATCAAAGGGTTGGTGGTTCAATCCCACCCAGGGATGTAATTGACCTTGTTATCAGATTTTGGTGATCTTTAAGTAGACAAGTCAAAATTTCAAACCCCCTCTTATGGTGTAGGGTACCTGGCCTTCTCTGATGTAATCAGAGTTAGATTTGATTAAGTGATTTTATAAAAAAAACAGCTAGGAAGCACAATTTAGCAGTGGGTTGCAGAGAAAAAGAAATATGCTGGCAGAAAAATCCAATTGAGTGATTAAACAGCTCTTCATTTTCTGGCTTTATTTTTATGCTAACTAATTTGTTCTCTGAAAAGTGTCCACAAAGCCAAGTATCTGATTAACATCTTTGTAGGGATGGTTTTTCACCTATTACTAAATTAAACTTGCTTCATTGGAAAGGCAGCAAGATGCATCCTCATTTCAATATCTACGGAAATAATACAGGTTGACACCAGGAAACATTAACGCCACTGCATCTTTGCTGTTTTCTCATGTGGAAGTCTGTTTAATGTGAAAACAAGGTGATATCTAATTAGCACACAGGTAAGGAATTAAGAAAATCTTTATTTAAGGGTGAAGATGTTTCTCACAAAATCGTTGCCCCAATGCATCATTGAAATTCAAGCTGGAAAGATGATTTTAATATATCACTTGTACATTTTGTATTGCTCTTCTGGTGACAATGTAGTTTGTTTTTGTCAATTACCATTTTAATAATCGGGTAAAGAAAATTAATTGGATTTTTGAAAGAAAACAATACTGTCAATATACTATTAAAACAAATTAAAATGGTAAAAGTTATTGTACTTTAAGTAAAAATAAAAGAGCACAAATATCAATCCCAGTTTTGGATTACTTTAATTAACAAAAAAAATGCATATAGCAGAGGATAGTTTCAATCTGCCTACCTCTGGGTTATGGACCCAGCATGCTTCCATTACAGTACTCTGCTGCACATGTAAGTGCAAGAGATCCTGAAGCACTCACTCCTCATGGGAAAGTACCAATGTGTTTCTTCATTGGTTGATGGAAGAAACATCTTACAAAAACTCTCCAGATTATTGACTATTTAAAGTTTTTATAGGAAACGTTCTAGATGAATGCTTATTAGCCTTTGTCAGTAAGTACTTTTGCAAAGTGTCGCTGTGGCGCAATCAGTTAGTGTGTACGGCTATTAACCAAAAGGTTGGTGGTTCAATCCCACCCAGGGACGTAATTAACCTTGTTATCAGATTTTGTTGATCTTTAAGTAGACAAGTCAAAATTTCGAAAACCCCTGTTATGGTGTAGGGTACCTGGCCTTCTCTGATGTAATCAGAGTTAGATTTGATTCAGTGATTTTATAAAAACAGCTAGGAAGCACAATTTAGCAGTGGGTTGCAGAGAAAAAGAAATATGCTGGCAAAAAAATCCAATTGAGTGATTAAACAGCTCTTAATTTTCTGGCTTTATTTTTATGCTAACAAATTTGTTCTCTGAAAAGTGTCCACAAAGCCAAGTATCTGATTAACATCTTTGTAGGGATGGTTTTTCACCTATTACTAAATTAAACTTGCTTCATTGGAAAGGCAGCAAGATGCATCCTCATTTTAATATCTACTGAAATAATACAGGTTGACACCAGGAAACATTAATGCCACTGCATCCTTGCTACTTTCTCATGTGGAAGTCTGTTTAATGTGAAAACAAGGTGATATCTAATTAGCACACAGGTAAGGAATTAAGAAAATCTTTATTTAAGGGTGAAGATGTTTCTCACAAAATCGTTGCCCCAATGCATCATTGAAATTCAAGCTGGAAAGATGATTTTAATATATCACTTGTACATTTTGTATTGCTCTTCTGGTGACAATGTAGTTTGCTTTTGTCAATTACCATTTTAATAATCGGGTAAAGAAAATTAATTGGATTTTTGAAAGAAAACAATACTGTCAATATACTATTAAAACAAATTAAAATGGTAAAAGTTAATGTACTTTAAGTAAAAATAAAAGAGCAAAAATATCAATCCCAGTTTTGGATTACTTTAATTAACAAAAAAAAATGCATATAGCAGAGGACAGTTTCAATCTGCCTACCTCTGGGTTATGGACCCAGCATGCTTCCATTACAGTACTCTGCTGCACATGTAAGTGCAAGAGATCCTTAAGCACTCACTCATCATGGGAAAGTACCAATGTGTTTCTTCATTGGTTGATGGAAGAAACATCTTACAAAAACTCTCCACATTATTGACTTTTTAAAATGTTTCTAGGAATCGTTCTAGATGAATGCTTATTAGCCTTTGTCAGTAAGTACTTTTGCAAAGTGTCACTGTGGCGCAATCAGTTAGTGTGTAAGGCTATTAACCAAAAAGTTGGTGGTTCAATCCCACCCAGGGACTTAATTGACCTTGTTATAAGATTTTGGTGATCTTTAAGTAGACAAGTCAAAATTTCAAACCCCCTGTTATGGTGCAGGGTACCTGGCCTTCTCTGATGTAATCAGAGTTAGATTTGATTCAGTGATTTTATAAAAACAGCTAGGAAGCACAATTTAGCAGTGGGTTGCAGAGAAAAATAAATATGCTGGCAGAAAAATCCAATTGAGTGATTAAACAGCTCTTCATTTTCTGGCTTTATTTTTATGCTAACTAATTTGTTCTCTGAAAAGTGTCCACAAAGCCAAGTATCTGATTAACATATTTGTAGGGATGGTTTTTCACCTATTACTAAATTAAACTTGCTTCATTGGAAAGGCAGCAAGATGCATCCTCATTTCAATATCTACTGAAATAATACAGGTTGACACCAGGAAACATTAACGCCACTGCATCCTTGCTGCTTTCTCATGTGGAAGTCTGTTTAATGTGAAAACAAGGTGATATCTAATTAGCACACAGGTAAGGAATTAAGAAAATCTTTATTTAAGGGTGAAGATGTTTCTCACAAAATCGTTGCCCCAATGCATCATTGAAATTCAAGCTGGAAAGATGATTTTAATATATCACTTGTACATTTTGTATTGCTCTTCTGGTGACAATGTAGTTTGTTTTTGTCAATTACCATTTTAATAATCGGGTAAAGAAAATTAATTGGATTTTTGAAAGAAAACAATACTGTCAATATACTATTAAAACAAATTAAAATGGTAAAAGTTATTGTACTTTAAGTAAAAATAAAAGCTAAAATATCAATCCCAGTTTTGGATTACTTTAATGAACAAAAAAAAAAATGCATATAGCAAAGGATAGTTTCAATCTGCCTACCTCTGGGTTATGGGCCCAGCATGCTTTCATTGCAGTACTCTGCTGCACATGTAAGTGCAAGAGATCCTGAAGCACTCACTCATCATGCGAAAGTACCAATGTGTTTCTTCATTGGTTGCTGGAAGAAACATCTTACAAAAACTCTCCAGATTATTGATTTTTTAAAGTTTTTCTAGGAAACGTTCTAGATGAATGCTTATTAGTCTTTGTCAGTATGTACTTTTTGCAAAGTGTCTCTGTGGCGCAATTGGTTAGTGTGTTCAGCTATTAATCAAAAGGTTGGTGGTTCAATCCCACCCAGGGACATAATTGATCTTGTGATCAGATTTTGGTGATATTTAAGTAGACAAGTCAAAATTGCAAACCCCCTCTTATGGTGTAGGGTACCTGGCCTTCTCTGATGTAATCAGAGTTAGATTTGATTAAGTGATTTTATAAAAAAACAGCTAGGAAGCACAATTTAGCAGTGGGTTGCAGAGAAAAAGAAATATGCTGGCAGAAAAATCCAATTGAGTGATTAAACAGCTCTTCATTTTCTGGCTTTATTTTTATGCTAACTAATTTGTTCTCTGAAAAGTGTCCACAAAGCCAAGTGTCTGATTAACATCTTTGTAGGGATGGTTTTTCACCTATTACTAAATTAAACTTGCTTCATTGGAAAGGCAGCAAGATGCATCCTCATTTCAATATCTACGGAAATAATACAGATTGACACCAGGAAACATTAACGCCACTGCATCTTTGCTGTTTTCTCATGTGGAAGTCTGTTTAATGTGAAAACAAGGTGATATCTAATTAGCACACAGGTAAGGAATTAAGAAAATCTTTATTTAAGGGTGAAGATGTTTCTCACAAAATCGTTGCCCCAATGCATCATTGAAATTCAAGCTGGAAAGATGATTTTAATATATCACTTGTACATTTTGTATTGCTCTTCTGGTGACAATGTAGTTTGTTTTTGTCAATTACCATTTTAATAATCGGGTAAAGAAAATTAATTGGATTTTTGAAAGAAAACAATACTGTCAATATACTATTAAAACAAATTAAAATGGTAAAAGTTATTGTACTTTAAGTAAAAATAAAAGAGCACAAATATCAATCCCAGTTTTGGATTACTTTAATTAACAAAAAAAATGCATATAGCAGAGGATAGTTTCAATCTGCCTACCTCTGGGTTATGGACCCAGCATGCTTCCATTACAGTACTCTGCTGCACATGTAAGTGCAAGAGATCCTGAAGCACTCACTCATCATGGGAAAGTACCAATGTGTTTCTTCATTGGTTGATGGAAGAAACATCTTACAAAAACTCTCCAGATTATTGACTATTTAAAGTTTTTATAGGAAACGTTCTAGATGAATGCTTATTAGCCTTTGTCAGTAAGTACTTTTGCAAAGTGTCGCTGTGGCGCAATCAGTTAGTGTGTACGGCAATTAACCAAAATGTTGGTGGTTCAATCCCACCCAGGGACGTAATTGACCTTGTTATCAGATTTTGTTGATCTTTAAGTAGACAAGTCAAAATTTCGAAAACCCCTGTTATGGTGTAGGGTACCTGGCCTTCTCTGATGTAATCAGAGTTAGATTTGATTCAGTGATTTTATAAAAACAGCTAGGAAGCACAATTTAGCAGTGGGTTGCAGAGAAAAAGAAATATGCTGGCAAAAAAATCCAATTGAGTGATTAAACAGCTCTTCATTTTCTGGCTTTATTTTTATGCTAACAAATTTGTTCTCTGAAAAGTGTCCACAAAGCCAAGTATCTGATTAACATCTTTGTAGGGATGGTTTTTCACCTATTACTAAATTAAACTTGCTTCATTGGAAAGGCAGCAAGATGCATCCTCATTTCAATATCTACTGAAATAATACAGGTTGACACCAGGAAACATTAACGCCACGGCATCCTTGCTGCTTTCTCATGTGGAAGTCTGTTTAATGTGAAAACAAGGTGATATCTAATTAGCACACAGGTAAGGAATTAAGAAAATCTTTATTTAAGGGTGAAGATGTTTCTCACAAAATCGTTGCCCCAATGCATCATTGAAATTCAAGCTGGAAAGATGATTTTAATATATCACTTGTACATTTTGTATTGCTCTTCTGGTGACAATGTAGTTTGCTTTTGTCAATTACCATTTTAATAATCGGGTAAAGAAAATTAATTGGATTTTTGAAAGAAAACAATACTGTCAATATACTATTAAAACAAATTAAAATGTTAAAGTTAATGTACTTTAAGTAAAAATAAAAGAGCAAAAATATCAATCCCAGTTTTGGATTACTTTAATTAACAAAAAAAAATGCATATAGCAGAGGATAGTTTCAATCTGCCTACCTCTGGGTTTTGGACCCAGCATGCTTCCATTACAGTACTCTGCTGCACATGTAAGTGCAAGAGATCCTGAAGCACTCACTCATCATGGGAAAGTACCAATGTGTTTCTTCATTGGTTGATGGAAGAAACATCTTACAAAAACTCTCCACATTATTGACTTTTTAAAATGTTTCTAGGAATCGTTCTAGATGAATGCTTATTAGCCTTTGTCAGTAAGTACTTTTGCAAAGTGTCACTGTGGCGCAATCAGTTAGTGTGTAAGGCTATTAACCAAAAAGTTGGTGGTTCAATCCCACCCAGAAACTTAATTGACCTTGTTATCAGATTTTGGTGATCTTTAAGTAGACAAGTCAAAATTTCAAACCCCCTGTTATGGTGTAGGGTACCTGGCCTTCTCTGATGTAATCAGAGTTAGATTTGATTCAGTGATTTTATAAAAACAGCTAGGAAGCACAATTTAGCAGTGGGTTGCAGAGAAAAAGAAATATGCTGGCAGAAAAATCCAATTGAGTGATTAAACAGCTCTTCATTTTCTGGCTTTATTTTTATGCTAACTAATTTGTTCTCTGAAAAGTGTCCACAAAGCCAAGTATCTGATTAACATATTTGTAGGGATGGTTTTTCACCTATTACTAAATTAAACTTGCTTCATTGGAAAGGCAGCAAGATGCATCCTCATTTCAATATCTACTGAAATAATACAGGTTGACACCAGGAAACATTAACGCCACTGCATCCTTGCTGCTTTCTCATGTGGAAGTCTGTTTAATGTGAAAACAAGGTGATATCTAATTAGCACACAGGTAAGGAATTAAGAAAATCTTTATTTAAGGGTGAAGATGTTTCTCACAAAATCGTTGCCCCAATGCATCATTGAAATTCAAGCTGGAAAGATGATTTTAATATATCACTTGTACATTTTGTATTGCTCTTCTGGTGACAATGTAGTTTGTTTTTGTCAATTACCATTTGAATAATAGGGAAAAGAAAATTAAGTGGATTTTTGAAAGAAAACAATACTGTCAATATACTATTAAAACAAATTAAAATGGTAAAAGTTATTGTACTTTAAGTAAAAATAAAAGCTAAAATATCAATCCCAGTTTTGGATTACTTTAATGAACAAAAGAAAAAAATGCATATAGCAAAGGATAGTTTCAATCTGCCTACCTCTGGGTTATGGGCCCAGCATGCTTTCATTGCAGTACTCTGCTGCACATGTAAGTGCAAGAGATCCTGAAGCACTCACTCATCATGCGAAAGTACCAATGTGTTTCTTCATTGGTTGCTGGAAGAAACATCTTACAAAAACTCTCCAGATTATTGATTTTTTAAAGTTTTTCTAGGAAACGTTCTAGATGAATGCTTATTAGTCTTTGTCAGTATGTACTTTTTGCAAAGTGTCTCTGTGGCGCAATCGGTTAGTGTGTTCAGCTATTAATCAAAAGGTTGGTGGTTCAATCCCACCCAGGGACATAATTGATCTTGTGATCAGATTTTGGTGATATTTAAGTAGACAAGTCAAAATTGCAAACCCCCTCTTATGGTGTAGGGTACCTGGCCTTCTCTGATGTAATCAGAGTTAGATTTGATTAAGTGATTTTATAAAAAAACAGCTAGGAAGCACAATTTAGCAGTGGGTTGCAGAGAAAAAGAAAAATGCTGGCAGAAAAATCCAATTGAGTGATTAAACAGCTCTTCATTTTCTGGCTTTATTTTTTATGATAACAAATTTGTTCTCTGAAAAGTGTCCACAAAGCCAAGTATCTGATTCACATCTTTGTAGAGATGTTTTTTCACCTATTACTAAATTAAACTTGCTTCATTGGAAAGGCAGCAAGATGCATCCTCATTTCAATATCTACGGAAATAATACAGGTTGACACCAGGAAACATTAACGCCACTGCATCTTTGCTGTTTTCTCATGTGGAAGTCTGTTTAATGTGAAAACAAGGTGATATCTAATTAGCACACAGGTAAGGAATTAAGAAAATCTTTATTTAAGGGTGAAGATGTTTCTCACAAAATCGTTGCCCCAATGCATCATTGAAATTCAAGCTGGAAAGATGATTTTAATATATCACTTGTACATTTTGTATTGCTCTTCTGGTGACAATGTAGTTTGTTTTTGTCAATTACCATTTTAATAATCGGGTAAAGAAAATTAATTGGATTTTTGAAAGAAAACAATTCTGTCAATATACTATTAAAACAAATTAAAATGGTAAAAGTTATTGTACTTTAAGTAAAAATAAAAGAGCAAAAATATCAATCCCAGTTTTGGATTACTTTAATTAACAAAAAAAAATGCATATAGCAGAGGATAGTTTCAATCTGCCTACCTCTGGGTTATGGACCCAGCATGCTTCCATTAGAGTACTCTGCTGCACATGTAAGTGCAAGAGATCCTGAAGCACTCACTCATCATGGGAAAGTACCAATGTGTTTCTTCATTGGTTGATGGAAGAAACATCTTACAAAAACTCTCCACATTATTGACTTTTTAAAATGTTTCTAGGAATCGTTCTAGATGAATGCTTATTAGCCTTTGTCAGTATGTACTTTCACAAAGTGTCGCTGTGGCGCAATCAGTTAGTGTGTAAGGCTATTAACCAAAAGGTTGGTGGTTCAATCCCACCCAGGGACTTAATGGACCTTGTTATCAGATTTTGGTGATCTTTAAGTAGACAAGTCAAAATTTCAAACCCCCTGTTATGGTGTAGGGTACCTGGCCTTCTCTGATGTAATCAGAGTTAGATTTGATTAAGTGATTTTATAAAAAAACAGCTAGGAAGCACAATTTAGCAGTGGGTTGCAGAGAAAAAGAAAAATGCAGGCAGAAAAATCCAATTGAGTGATTAAACAGCTCTTCATTTTCTGGCTTTATTTTTATGATAACAAATTTGTTCTCTGAAAAGTGTCCACAAAGCCAAGTATCTGATTAACATCTTTGTAGGGATGGTTTTTCACCTATTACTAAATTAAACTTGCTTCATTGGAAAGGCAGCAAGATGCATCCTCATTTCAATATCTACGGAAATAATACAGGTTGACACCAGGAAACATTAACGCCACTGCATCTTTGCTGTTTTCTCATGTGGAAGTCTGTTTAATGTGAAAACAAGGTGATATCTAATTAGCACACAGGTAAGGAATTAAGAAAATCTTTATTTAAGGGTGAAGATGTTTCTCACAAAATCGTTGCCCCAATGCATCATTGAAATTCAAGCTGGAAAGATGATTTTAATATATCACTTGTACATTTTGTATTGCTCTTCTGGTGACAATGTAGTTTGTTTTTGTCAATTACCATTTTAATAATCGGGTAAAGAAAATTAAGTGGATTTTTGAAAGAAAACAATACTGTCAATATACTATTAAAACAAATTAAAATGGTAAAAGTTATTGTACTTTAAGTAAAAATAAAAGAGCAAAAATATCAATCCCAGTTTTGGATTACTTTAATTAACAAAAAAAAATGCATATAGCAGAGGATAGTTTCAATCTGCCTACCTCTGGGTTATGGACCCAGCATGCTTCCATTACAGTACTCTGCTGCACATGTAAGTGCAAAAGATCCTGAAGCACTCACTCATCATGGGAAAGTACCAATGTGTTTCTTCATTGGTTGATGGAAGAAACATCTTACAAAAACTCTCCACATTATTGACTTTTTAAAATGTTTCTAGGAATCGTTCTAGATGAATGCTTATTAGCCTTTGTCAGTATGTACTTTTGCAAAGTGTCGCTGTGGCGCAATCAGTTAGTGTGTAAGGCTATTAACCAAAAGGTTGGTGGTTCAATCCCACCCAGGGACTTAATTGACCTTGTTATCAGATTTTGGTGATCTTTAAGTAGACAAGTCAAAATTTCAAACCCCCTGTTATGGTGTAGGGTACCTGGCCTTCTCTGATGTAGTTAGATTTGATTCAGTGATTTTATAAAAACAGCTAGGAAGCACAATTTAGCAGTGGGTTGCAGAGAAAAAGAAATATGCTGGCAGAAAAATCCAATTGAGTGATTAAACAGCTCTTCATTTTCTGGCTTTATTTTTATGCTAACTAATTTGTTCTCTGAAAAGTGTCCACAAAGCCAAGTATCTGATTAACATCTTTGTAGGGATGGTTTTTCATCTATTACTAAATTAAACTTGCTTCATTGGAAAGGCAGCAAGACGCATCCTCATTTCAATATCTACTGAAATAATACAGGTTGACACCAGGAAACATTAACGCCACTGCATCCTTGCTGCTTTCTCATGTGGAAGTCTGTTTAATGTAAAAACAAGGTGATATCTAATTAGCACACAGGTAAGGAATTAAGAAAATCTTTATTTAAGGGTGAAGATGTTTCTCACAAAATCGTTGCCCCAATGCATCATTGAAATTCAAGCTGAAAAGATGATTTTAATGTATCACTTGTACATTTTGTATTGCTCTTCTGGTGACAATGTAGTTTGTTTTTGTCAATTACCATTTTAATAATAGGGTAAAGAAAATTAAGTGGATTTTTGAAAGAAAACAATACTGTCAATATACTATTAAAACAAATTAAAATGGTAAAAGTTATTGTACTTTAAGTAAAAATAAAAGCTAAAATATCAATCCCAGTTTTGGATCATTTTAATGAACAAAAAAAAAATGCATATAGCAAAGGATAGTTTCAATCTGCTACCTCTGGGTTATGGGCCCAGCATGCTTCCATTGCAGTACTCTGCTGCACATTTAAGTGCAAGAGATCCTGAAGCACTCACTCATCATGCGAAAGTACCAATGTGTTTCTTCATTGGTTGCTGGAAGAAACATCTTACAAAAACTCTCCAGATTATTGACTTTTTAAAGTTTTTCTAGGAAACGTTCTAGATGAATGCTTATTAGTCTTTGTCAGTATGGACTTTTTGCAAAGTGTCTCTGTGGCGCAATCTGTTAGTGTGTTCAGCTATTAATCAAAAGGTTGGTGGTTCAATCCCACCCAGGGACGTAATTGACCTTGTTATCAGATTTTGGTGATATTTAAGTAGACAAGTCAAAATTGCAAACCTTCTCTTATGGTGTAGGGTACCTGGCCTTCTCTGATGTAATCAGAGTTAGATTTGATTAAGTGATTTTATAAAAAAAACAGCTAGGAAGCACAATTTAGCAGTGGGTTGCAGAGAAAAAGAAAAATGCTGGCAGAAAAATCCAATTGAGTGATTAAACAGCTCTTCATTTTCTGGCTTTATTTTTATGATAACAAATTTGTTCTCTGAAAAGTGTCCACAAAGCCAAGTATCTGATTAACATCTTTGTAGGGATGGTTTTTCACCTATTACTAAATTAAACTTGCTTCATTAAAAAGGCAGCAAGATGCATCCTCATTTCAATATCTACAGAAATAATACAGGTTGACACCAGGAAACATTAACACCACTGCATCTTTGCTGTTTTCTCATGTGGAAGTCTGTTTAATGTGAAAACAAGGTGATATCTAATTAGCACACAGGTAAGGAATTAAGAAAATCTTTATTTAAGGGTGAAGATGTTTCTCACAAAATCGTTGCCCCAATGCATCATTGAAATTCAAGCTGGAAAGATGATTTTAATATATCACTTGTACATTTTGTATTGCTCTTCTGGTGACAATGTAGTTTGTTTTTGTCAATTACCATTTTAATAATCGGGTAAAGAAAATTAATTGGATTTTTGAAAGAAAACAATACTGTCAATATACTATTAAAACAAATTAAAATGGTAAAAGTTATTGTACTTTAAGTAAAAATAAAAGCTAAAATATCAATCCCAGTTTTGGATTACTTTAATGAACAAAAAAAAATGCATATAGCAAAGGATAGTTTCAATCTGCCTACCTCTGGGTTATGGGCCCAGCATGCTTCCAGTGCAGTACTCTGCTGCACATGTAAGTGCAAGAGATCCTGAAGCACTCACTCATCATGCGAAAGTACCAATGTGTTTCTTCAGTGGTTGCTGGAAGAAACATCTTACAAAAACTCTCCAGATTATTGACTTTTTAAAGTTTTTCTAGGAAACGTTCTAGATGAATGCTTATTAGTCTTTGTCAGTATGTACTTTTTGCAAAGTGTCTCTGTGGCGCAATCGGTTAGTGTGTTCAGCTATTAATCAAAAGGTTGGTGGTTCAATCCCACCCAGGGACGTAATTGACCTTGTGATCAGATTTTGGTAATATTTAAGTAGACAAGTCAAAATTGCAAAACCCCTCTTATGGTGTAGGGTACCTGGCCTTCTCTGATGTAATCAGAGTTAGATTTGATTAAGTGATTTTATAAAAAAAACAGCTAGGAAGCACAATATAGCAGTGGGTTGCAGAGAAAAAGAAAAATGCTGGCAGAAAAATCCAATTGAGTGATTAAACAGCTCTTCATTTTCTGGCTTTATTTTTATGATAACAAATTTGTTCTCTGAAAAGTGTCCACAAAGCCAAGTATCTGATTAACATCTTTGTAGGGATGGTTTTTCACCTATTACTAAATTAAACTTGCTTCATTGGAAAGGCAGCAAGATGCATCCTCATTTCAATATCTACGGAAATAATACAGGTTGACACCAGGAAACATTAACGCCACTGCATCTTTGCTGTTTTCTCATGTGGAAGTCTGTTTAATGTGAAAACAAAGTGATATCTAATTAGCACACAGGTAAGGAATTAAGAAAATCTTTATTTAAGGGTGAAGATGTTTCTCACAAAATCGTTGCCCCAATGCATCATTGAAATTCAAGCTGGAAAGATGATTTTAATATATCACTTGTACATTTTGTATTGCTCTTCTGGTGACAATGTAGTTTGTTTTTGTCAATTACCATTTTAATAATCGGGTAAAGAAAATTAATTGGATTTTTGAAAGAAAACAATACTGTCAATATACTATTAAAACAAATTAAAATGGTAAAAGTTATTGTACTTTAAGTAAAAATAAAAGAGCAAAAATATCAATCCCAGTTTTGGATTACTTTAATTAACAAAAAAAAATGCATATAGCAGA
Source organism: Pseudophryne corroboree (assembly GCF_028390025.1). NCBI lineage: Eukaryota > Metazoa > Chordata > Amphibia > Anura > Myobatrachidae > Pseudophryne > Pseudophryne corroboree. Next base: position 89,345 of record NW_026970524.1, read on the forward strand.
GGATAGTTTCAATCTGCCTACCTCTGGGTTATGGACCCAGCATGCTTTCATAACAGTACTCTGCTGCACATGTAAGTGCAAGAGATCCTGAAGCACTCACTCATCATGGGAAAGTACCAATGTGTTTCTTCATTGGTTGATGGAAGAAACATCTTACAAAAACTCTCCAGATTATTGACTATTTAAAGTTTTTATAGGAAACGTTCTAGATGAATGCTTATTAGCCTTTGTCAGTATGTACTTTTGCAAAGTGTCGCTGTGGCGCAATCAGTTAGTGTGTACAGCTATTAACCAAAAGGTTGGTGGTTAATAGCTGAACACACTAACCGATTGCGCCACAGAGACACTTTGCAAAAAGTACATACTGACAAAGACTAATAAGCATTCATCTAGAACGTTTCCTAGAAAAACTTTAAAAAGTCAATAATCTGGAGAGTTTTTGTAAGATGTTTCTTCCAGCAACCAATGAAGAAACACATTGGTACTTTCGCATGATGAGTGAGTGCTTCAGGATCTCTTGCACTTACATGTGCAGCAGAGTACTGCACTGGAAGCATGCTGGGCCCATAACCCAGAGGTAGGCAGATTGAAACTATCCTTTGCTATATGCATTTTTTTTTTGTTCATTAAAGTAATCCAAAACTGGGATTGATATTTTAGCTTTTATTTTTACTTAAAGTACAATAACTTTTACCATTTTAATTTTTTTTAATAGTATATTGACAGTATTGTTTTCTTTCAAAAATCCAATTAATTTTCTTTACCCGATTATTAAAATGGTAATTGACAAAAACAAACTACATTGTCACCAGAAGAGCAATACAAAATGTACAAGTGATATATTAAAATCATCTTTTCAGCTTGAATTTCAATGATGCATTGGGGCAACGATTTTGTGAGAAACATCTTCACCCTTAAATAAAGATTTTCTTAATTCCTTACCTGTGTGCTAATTAGATATCACCTTGTTTTCACATTAAACAGACTTCCACATGAGAAAGCAGCAAGGATGCAGTGGCGTTAATGTTTCCTGGTGTCAACCTGTATTATTTCAGTAGATATTGAAATGAGGATGCATCTTGCTGCCTTTCCAATGAAGCAAGTTTAATTTAGTAATAGGTGAAAAACCATCACTACAAATATGTTAATCAGATACTTGGCTTTGTGGACACTTTTCAGAGAACAAATTAGTTAGCATAAAAATAAAGCCAGAAAATGAAGAGCTGTTTAATCATTCAATTGGATTTTTCTGCCAGCATATTTCTTTTTCTCTGCAACCCACTGCTAAATTGTGCTTCCTAGCTGTTTTTATAAAATCACTGAATCAAATCTAACTCTGATTACATCAGAGAAGGCCAGGTACCCTACACCATAAGAGGGGGTTTGCAATTTTGACTTGTCTACTTAAATATCACCAAAATCTGATCACAAGGTCAATTACGTCCCTGGGTGGGATTGAACCACCAACCTTTTGATTTATAGCTGAACACGCTAACTGATTGCGCCACAGAGACACTTTGCGAAAAGTATATACTGACAAAGACTAATAAGCATTCATCTAGAACGTTTCCTAGAAAAACTTTAAAAAGTCAATAATCTGGAGAGTGTTTGTAAGATGTTTCTTCCAGCAACCAATGAAGAAACACATTGGTACTTTCGCATGATGAGTGAGTGCTTCAGGATCTCTTGCACTTACATGTGCAGCAGAGTACTGCAATGGAAGCATGCTGGGTCCATAACCCAGAGGTAGGCAGATTGAAACTATCCTTTGCTATATGCATTTTTTTTTGTTCATTAAAGTAATCCAAAACTGGGATTGATATTTTAGCTTTTATTTTTACTTAAAGTACAATAACTTTTACCATTTTAATTTGCTTTAATAGTATATTGACAGTATTGTTTTCTTTCAAAAATCCACTTAATTTTCTTTACCCTATTATTAAAATGGTAATTGACAAAAACAAACTACATTGTCACCAGAAGAGCAATACAAAATGTACAAGTGATATATTAAAATCATCTTTCCAGCTTGAATTTCAATGATGCATTGGGGCAACGATTTTGTGAGAAACATCTTCACCCTTAAATAAAGATTTTCTTAATTCCTTACCTGTGTGCTAATTAGATATCACCTTGTTTTCACATTAAACAGACTTCCACATGAGAAAGCAGCAAGGATGCAGTGGCGTTAATGTTTCCTGGTGTCAACCTGTATTATTTCAGTAGATATTGAAATGAGGATGCATCTTGCTGCCTTTCCAATGAAGCAAGTTTAATTTAGTAATAGGTGAAAAACCATCCCTACAAATATGTTAATCAGATACTTGGCTTCGTGGACACTTTTCAGAGAACAAATTAGTTAGCATAAAAATAAAGCCAGAAAATGAAGAGCTGTTTAATCACTCAATTGGATTTTTCTGCCAGCATTTTTCTTTTTCTCTGCAACCCACTGCTAAATTGTGCTTCCTAGCTGTTTTTATAAAATCACTGAATCAAATCTAACTCTGATTACATCAGAGAAGGCCAGGTACCCTACACCATAACAGGGGGTTTGAAATTTTGACTTGTCTACTTAAAGATCACCAAAATCTGATAACAAGGTCAATTAAGTCCCTGGGTGCGATTGAACCACCAACCTTTTGGTTAATAGCCTTACACACTAACTGATTGCGCCACCGCGACACTTTGCAAAAGTACATACTGACAAAGGCTAATAAGCATTCATCTAGAACGATTCCTAGAAACATTTTAAAAAGTCAATAATGTGGAGAGTTTTTGTATGATGTTTCTTCCATCAACCAATGAAGAAACACATTGGTACTTTCCCATGATGAGTGAGTGCTTCAGGATCTCTTGCACTTACATGTGCAGCAGAGTACTGTAATGGAAGCATGCTGGGTCCATAACCCAGAGGTAGGCAGATTGAAACTATCCTCTGCTATATGCATTTTTTTTTTGTTAATTAAAGTAATCCAAAACTGGGATTGATATTTTTGCTCTTTTATTTTTACTTAAAGTACAATAACTTTTACCATTTTAATTTGTTTTAATAGTATATTGACAGTATTGTTTTCTTTCAAAAATCCAATTAATTTTCTTTACCCGATTATTAAAATGGTAATTGACAAAAACAAACTACATTGTCACCAGAAGAGCAATACAAAATGTACAAGTGATATATTAAAATCATCTTTCCAGCTTGAATTTCAATGATGCATTGGGGCAACGATTTTGTGAGAAACATCTTCACCCTTAAATAAAGATTTTCTTAATTCCTTACCTGTGTGCTAATTAGATATCACCTTGTTTTCACATTAAACAGACTTCCACATGAGAAAGCAGCAAGGATGCAGTGGCGTTAATGTTTCCTGGTGTCAACCTGTATTATTTCAGTAGATATTGAAATGAGGATGCATCTTGCTGCCTTTCCAATGAAGCAAGTTTAATTTAGTAATAGGTGAAAAACCATCACTACAAATATGTTAATCAGATACTTGGCTTTGTGGACACTTTTCAGAGAACAAATTAGTTAGCATAAAAATAAAGCCAGAAAATGAAGAGCTGTTTAATCACTCAATTGGATTTTTCTGCCAGCATATTTCTTTTTCTCTGCAACCCACTGCTAAATTGTGCTTCCTAGCTGTTTTTATAAAATCACTGAATCAAATCTAACTCTGATTACATCAGAGAAGGCCAGGTACCCTACACCATAACAGGGGGTTTGAAATTTTGACTTGTCTACTTAAAGATCACCAAAATCTGATAACAAGGTCAATTAAGTCCCTGGGTGGGATTGAACCACCAACCTTTTGGTTAATAGCCTTACACACTAACTGATTGCGCCACAGCGACACTTTGCAAAACTATATACTGACAAAGGCTAATAAGCATTCATCTAGAACGATTCCTAGAAACATTTTAAAAAGTCAATAATGTGGAGAGTTTTTGTAAGATGTTTCTTCCATCAACCAATGAAGAAACACATTGGTACTTTCCCATGATGAGTGAGTGCTTCAGGATCTCTTGCACTTACATGTGCAGCAGAGTACTGTAATGGAAGCATGCTGGGTCCATAACCCAGAGGTAGGCAGATTGAAACTATCCTCTGCTATATGCATTTTTTTTGTTAATTAAAGTAATCCAAAACTGGGATTGATATTTTTGCTCTTTTATTTTTACTTAAAGTACAATAACTTTTACCATTTTAATTTGTTTTAATAGTATATTGACAGTATTGTTTTCTTTCAAAAATCCAATTAATTTTCTTTACCCGATTATTAAAATGGTAATTGACAAAAACAAACTACATTGTCACCAGAAGAGCAATACAAAATGTACAAGTGATATATTAAAATCATCTTTCCAGCTTGAATTTCAATGATGCATTGGGGCAACGATTTTGTGAGAAACATCTTCACCCTTAAATAAAGATTTTCTTAATTCCTTACCTGTGTGCTAATTAGATATCACCTTGTTTTCACATTAAACAGACTTCCACATGAGAAAACAGCAAAGATGCAGTGGCGTTAATGTTTCCTGGTGTCAACCTGTATTATTTCCGTAGATATTGAAATGAGGATGCATCTTGCTGCCTTTCCAATGAAGCAAGTTTAATTTAGTAATAGGTGAAAAACCATCCCTACAAAGATGTTAATCAGATACTTGGCTTTGTGGACACTTTTCAGAGAACAAATTTGTTATCATAAAAATAAAGCCAGAAAATGAAGAGCTGTTTAATCACTCAATTGGATTTTTCTGCCAGCATTTTTCTTTTTCTCTGCAACCCACTGCTAAATTGTGCTTCCTAGCTGATTTTTTATAAAATCACTTAATCAAATCTAACTCTGATTACATCAGAGAAGGCCAGGTACCCTACACCATAAGAGGGGGTTTGCAATTTTGACTTGTCTACTTAAATATCACCAAAATCTGATCACAAGGTCAATTACGTCCCTGGGTGGGATTGAACCACCAAACTTTTGACTAATAGCTGAACACACTAACCAATTGCGCCACAGAGACACTTTGCAAAAAGTCCATACTGACAAAGACTAATAAGCATTCATCTAGAACGTTTCCTAGAAAAACTTTAAAAAGTCAATAATCTGGAGAGTTTTTGTAAGATGTTTCTTCCAGCAACCAATGAAGAAACACATTGGTACTTTCCCATGATGAGTGAGTGCTTCAGGATCTCTTGCACTTACATGTGCAGCAGAGTACTGTAATGGAAGCATGCTGGGTCCATAACCCAGAGGTAGGCAGATTGAAACTATCCTCTGCTATATGCATTTTTTTTTTGTTAATTAAAGTAATCCAAAACTGGGATTGATATTTTTGCTCTTTTATTTTTACTTAAAGTACAATAACTTTTACCATTTTAATTTGTTTTAATAGTATATTGACAGTATTGTTTTCTTTCAAAAATCCAATTAATTTTCTTTACCCGATTATTAAAATGGTAATTGACAAAAGCAAACTACATTGTCACCAGAAGAGCAATACAAAATGTACAAGTGATATATTAAAATCATCTTTCCAGCTTGAATTTCAATGATGCATTGGGGCAACGATTTTGTGAGAAACATCTTCACCCTTAAATAAAGATTTTCTTAATTCCTTACCTGTGTGCTAATTAGATATCACCTTGTTTTCACATTAAACAGACTTCCACATGAGAAAGCAGCAAGGATGCAGTGGCGTTAATGTTTCCTGGTGTCAACCTGTATTATTTCAGTAGATATTGAAATGAGGATGCATCTTGCTGCCTTTCCAATGAAGCAAGTTTAATTTAGTAATAGGTGAAAAACCATCCCTACAAAGATGTTAATCAGATACTTGGCTTTGTGGACACTTTTCAGAGAACAAATTTGTTAGCATAAAAATAAAGCCAGAACATGAAGAGCTGTTTAATCAGTCAATTGGATTTTTTTGCCAGCATATTTCTTTTTCTCTGCAACCCACTGCTAAATTGTGCCTCCTAGCTGTTTTTATAAAATCACTGAATCAAATCTAACTCTGATTACATCAGAGAAGGCCAGGTACCCTACACCATAACAGGGGTTTTCGAAATTTTGACTTGTCTACTTAAATATCACCAAAATCGGATCACAAGGTCAATTACGTCCCTGGGTGGGATTGAACCACCAACCTTTCGATTAATAGCTGAACACACTAACCGATTGCGCCACAGAGACACTTTGCAAAGAGTACATACTGACAAAGACTAATAAGCATTCATCTAGAACGTTTCCTAGAAAAACTTTAAAAAGTCAATAATCTGGAGAGTTTTTGTAAGATGTTTCTTCCAGCAACCAATGAAGAAACACATTGGTACTTTCGCATGATGAGTGAGTGCTTCAGGATCTCTTGCACTTACATGTGCAGCAGAGTACTGCACTGGAAGCATGCTGGGCCCATAACCCAGAGGTAGGCAGATTGAAACTATCCTTTGCTATATGCATTTTTTTTTGTTCATTAAAGTAATCCAAAACTGGGATTGATATTTTAGCTTTTATTTTTACTTAAAGTACAATAACTTTTACCATTTTAATTTTTTTTAATAGTATATTGACAGTATTGTTTTCTTTCAAAAATCCAATTAATTTTCTTTACCCGATTATTAAAATGGTAATTGACAAAAACAAACTACATTGTCACCAGAAGAGCAATACAAAATGTACAAGTGATATATTAAAATCATCTTTCCAGCTTGAATTTCAATGATGCATTGGGGCAACGATTTTGTGAGAAACATCTTCACCCTTAAATAAAGATTTTCTTAATTCCTTACCTGTGTGCTAATTAGATATCACCTTGTTTTCACATTAAACAGACTTCCACATGAGAAAGCAGCAAGGATGCAGTGGCGTTAATGTTTCCTGGTGTCAACCTGTATTATTTCAGTAGATATTGAAATGAGGATGCATCTTGCTGCCTTTCCAATGAAGCAAGTTTAATTTAGTAATAGGTGAAAAACCATCCCTACAAAGATGTTAATCAGATACTTGGCTTTGTGGACACTTTTCAGAGAACAAATTTGTTAGCATAAAAATAAAGCCAGAAAATGAAGAGCTGTTTAATCAGTCAATTGGATTTTTTTTTGCCAGCATATTTCTTTTTCTCTGCAACCCACTGCTAAATTGTGCTTCCTAGCTGTTTTTATAAAATCACTGAATCAAATCTAACTCTGATTACATCAGAGAAGGCCAGGTACCCTACACCATAACAGGGGTTTTCGAAATTTTGACTTGTCTACTTAAATATCACCAAAATCTGATCACAAGGTCAATTACGTCCCTGGGTGGGATTGAACCACCAACCTTTTGATTAATAGCTGAACACACTAACCGATTGCACCACAGAGACACTTTGCAAAAAGTACATACTGACAAAGACTAATAAGCATTCATCTAGAACGTTTCCTAGAAAAACTTTAAAAAGTCAATAATCTGGAGAGTTTTTGTAAGATGTTTCTTCCAGCAACCAATGAAGAAACACATTGGTACTTTCGCATGATGAGTGAGTGCTTCAGGATCTCTTGCACTTACATGTGCAGCAGAGTACTGCACTGGAAGCATGCTGGGCCCATAACCCAGAGGTAGGCAGATTGAAACTATCCTTTGCTATATGCATTTTTTTTTTGTTCATTAAAGTAATCCAAAACTGGGATTGATATTTTAGCTTTTATTTTTACTTAAAGTACAATAACTTTTACCATTTTAATTTGTTTTAATAGTATATTGACAGTATTGTTTTCTTTCAAAAATCCAATTAATTTTCTTTACCCGATTATTAAAATGGTAATTGACAAAAACAAACTACATTGTCACCAGAAGAGCAATACAAAATGTACAAGTGATATATTAAAATCATCTTTCCAGCTTGAATTTCAATGATGCATTGGGGCAACGATTTTGTGAGAAACATCTTCACCCTTAAATAAAGATTTTCTTAATTCCTTACCTGTGTGCTAATTAGATATCACCTTGTTTTCACATTAAACAGACTTCCACATGAGAAAGCAGCAAGGATGCAGTGGCGTTAATGTTTCCTGGTGTCAACCTGTATTATTTCAGTAGATATTGAAATGAGGATGCATCTTGCTGCCTTTCCAATGAAGCAAGTTTAATTTAGTAATAGGTGAAAAACCATCACTACAAATATGTTAATCAGATACTTGGCTTTGTGGACACTTTTCAGAGAACAAATTAGTTAGCATAAAAATAAAGCCAGAAAATGAAGAGCTGTTTAATCACTCAATTGGATTTTTCTGCCAGCATATTTCTTTTTCTCTGCAACCCACTGCTAAATTGTGCTTCCTAGCTGTTTTTATAAAATCACTGAATCAAATCTAACTCTGATTACATCAGAGAAAGCCAGGTACCCTACACCATAACAGGGGGTTTGAAATTTTGACTTGTCTACTTAAAGATCACCAAAATCTGATAACAAGGTCAATTAAGTCCCTGGGTGGGATTGAACCACCAACCTTTTGGTTAATAGCCTTACACACTAACTGATTGCGCCACAGCGACACTTTGCAAAACTATATACTGACAAAGGCTAATAAGCATTCATCTAGAACGATTCCTAGAAACATTTTAAAAAGTCAATAATGTGGAGAGTTTTTGTAAGATGTTTCTTCCATCAACCAATGAAGAAACACATTGGTACTTTCCCATGATGAGTGAGTGCTTCAGGATCTCTTGCACTTACATGTGCAGCAGAGTACTGTAATGGAAGCATGCTGGGTCCATAACCCAGAGGTAGGCAGATTGAAACTATCCTCTGCTATATGCATTTTTTTTGTTAATTAAAGTAATCCAAAACTGGGATTGATATTTTTGCTCTTTTATTTTTACTTAAAGTACAATAACTTTTACCATTTTAATTTGTTTTAATAGTATATTGACAGTATTGTTTTCTTTCAAAAATCCAATTAATTTTCTTTACCCGATTATTAAAATGGTAATTGACAAAAACAAACTACATTGTCACCAGAAGAGCAATACAAAATGTACAAGTGATATATTAAAATCATCTTTCCAGCTTGAATTTCAATGATGCATTGGGGCAACGATTTTGTGAGAAACATCTTCACCCTTAAATAAAGATTTTCTTAATTCCTTACCTGTGTGCTAATTAGATATCACCTTGTTTTCACATTAAACAGACTTCCACATGAGAAAACAGCAAAGATGCAGTGGCGTTAATGTTTCCTGGTGTCAACCTGTATTATTTCCGTAGATATTGAAATGAGGATGCATCTTGCTGCCTTTCCAATGAAGCAAGTTTAATTTAGTAATAGGTGAAAAACCATCCCTACAAAGATGTTAATCAGATACTTGGCTTTGTGGACACTTTTCAGAGAACAAATTTGTTATCATAAAAATAAAGCCAGAAAATGAAGAGCTGTTTAATCACTCAATTGGATTTTTCTGCCAGCATTTTTCTTTTTCTCTGCAACCCACTGCTAAATTGTGCTTCCTAGCTGATTTTTTATAAAATCACTTAATCAAATCTAACTCTGATTACATCAGAGAAGGCCAGGTACCCTACACCATAACAGGGGTTTTCGAAATTTTGACTTGTCTACTTAAATATCACCAAAATCTGATCACAAGGTCAATTACGTCCCTGGGTGGGATTGAACCACCAACCTTTTGACTAATAGCTGAACACACTAACCGATTGCGCCACAGAGACACTTTGCAAAAAGTCCATACTGACAAAGACTAATAAGCATTCATCTAGAACGTTTCCTAGAAAAACTTTAAAAAGTCAATAATCTGGAGAGTTTTTGTAAGATGTTTCTTCCAGCAACCAATGAAGAAACACATTGGTACTTTCCCATGATGAGTGAGTGCTTCAGGATCTCTTGCACTTACATGTGCAGCAGAGTACTGTAATGGAAGCATGCTGGGTCCATAACCCAGAGGTAGGCAGATTGAAACTATCCTCTGCTATATGCATTTTTTTTTTGTTAATTAAAGTAATCCAAAACTGGGATTGATATTTTTGCTCTTTTATTTTTACTTAAAGTACAATAACTTTTACCATTTTAATTTGTTTTAATAGTATATTGACAGTATTGTTTTCTTTCAAAAATCCAATTAATTTTCTTTACCCGATTATTAAAATGGTAATTGACAAAAGCAAACTACATTGTCACCAGAAGAGCAATACAAAATGTACAAGTGATATATTAAAATCATCTTTCCAGCTTGAATTTCAATGATGCATTGGGGCAACGATTTTGTGAGAAACATCTTCACCCTTAAATAAAGATTTTCTTAATTCCTTACCTGTGTGCTAATTAGATATCACCTTGTTTTCACATTAAACAGACTTCCACATGAGAAAGCAGCAAGGATGCAGTGGCGTTAATGTTTCCTGGTGTCAACCTGTATTATTTCAGTAGATATTGAAATGAGGATGCATCTTGCTGCCTTTCCAATGAAGCAAGTTTAATTTAGTAATAGGTGAAAAACCATCCCTACAAAGATGTTAATCAGATACTTGGCTTTGTGGACACTTTTCAGAGAACAAATTTGTTAGCATAAAAATAAAGCCAGAACATGAAGAGCTGTTTAATCAGTCAATTGGATTTTTTTGCCAGCATATTTCTTTTTCTCTGCAACCCACTGCTAAATTGTGCCTCCTAGCTGTTTTTATAAAATCACTGAATCAAATCTAACTCTGATTACATCAGAGAAGGCCAGGTACCCTACACCATAACAGGGGTTTTCGAAATTTTGACTTGTCTACTTAAATATCACCAAAATCGGATCACAAGGTCAATTACGTCCCTGGGTGGGATTGAACCACCAACCTTTCGATTAATAGCTGAACACACTAACCGATTGCGCCACAGAGACACTTTGCAAAGAGTACATACTGACAAAGACTAATAAGCATTCATCTAGAACGTTTCCTAGAAAAACTTTAAAAAGTCAATAATCTGGAGAGTTTTTGTAAGATGTTTCTTCCAGCAACCAATGAAGAAACACATTGGTACTTTCGCATGATGAGTGAGTGCTTCAGGATCTCTTGCACTTACATGTGCAGCAGAGTACTGCACTGGAAGCATGCTGGGCCCATAACCCAGAGGTAGGCAGATTGAAACTATCCTTTGCTATATGCATTTTTTTTTGTTCATTAAAGTAATCCAAAACTGGGATTGATATTTTAGCTTTTATTTTTACTTAAAGTACAATAACTTTTACCATTTTAATTTTTTTTAATAGTATATTGACAGTATTGTTTTCTTTCAAAAATCCAATTAATTTTCTTTACCCGATTATTAAAATGGTAATTGACAAAAACAAACTACATTGTCACCAGAAGAGCAATACAAAATGTACAAGTGATATATTAAAATCATCTTTCCAGCTTGAATTTCAATGATGCATTGGGGCAACGATTTTGTGAGAAACATCTTCACCCTTAAATAAAGATTTTCTTAATTCCTTACCTGTGTGCTAATTAGATATCACCTTGTTTTCACATTAAACAGACTTCCACATGAGAAAGCAGCAAGGATGCAGTGGCGTTAATGTTTCCTGGTGTCAACCTGTATTATTTCAGTAGATATTGAAATGAGGATGCATCTTGCTGCCTTTCCAATGAAGCAAGTTTAATTTAGTAATAGGTGAAAAACCATCCCTACAAAGATGTTAATCAGATACTTGGCTTTGTGGACACTTTTCAGAGAACAAATTTGTTAGCATAAAAATAAAGCCAGAAAATGAAGAGCTGTTTAATCAGTCAATTGGATTTTTTTTTGCCAGCATATTTCTTTTTCTCTGCAACCCACTGCTAAATTGTGCTTCCTAGCTGTTTTTATAAAATCACTGAATCAAATCTAACTCTGATTACATCAGAGAAGGCCAGGTACCCTACACCATAACAGGGGTTTTCGAAATTTTGACTTGTCTACTTAAATATCACCAAAATCTGATCACAAGGTCAATTACGTCCCTGGGTGGGATTGAACCACCAACCTTTTGATTAATAGCTGAACACACTAACCGATTGCACCACAGAGACACTTTGCAAAAAGTACATACTGACAAAGACTAATAAGCATTCATCTAGAACGTTTCCTAGAAAAACTTTAAAAAGTCAATAATCTGGAGAGTTTTTGTAAGATGTTTCTTCCAGCAACCAATGAAGAAACACATTGGTACTTTCGCATGATGAGTGAGTGCTTCAGGATCTCTTGCACTTACATGTGCAGCAGAGTACTGCACTGGAAGCATGCTGGGCCCATAACCCAGAGGTAGGCAGATTGAAACTATCCTTTGCTATATGCATTTTTTTTTTGTTCATTAAAGTAATCCAAAACTGGGATTGATATTTTAGCTTTTATTTTTACTTAAAGTACAATAACTTTTACCATTTTAATTTGTTTTAATAGTATATTGACAGTATTGTTTTCTTTCAAAAATCCAATTAATTTTCTTTACCCGATTATTAAAATGGTAATTGACAAAAACAAACTACATTGTCACCAGAAGAGCAATACAAAATGTACAAGTGATATATTAAAATCATCTTTCCAGCTTGAATTTCAATGATGCATTGGGGCAACGATTTTGTGAGAAACATCTTCACCCTTAAATAAAGATTTTCTTAATTCCTTACCTGTGTGCTAATTAGATATCACCTTGTTTTCACATTAAACAGACTTCCACATGAGAAAGCAGCAAGGATGCAGTGGCGTTAATGTTTCCTGGTGTCAACCTGTATTATTTCAGTAGATATTGAAATGAGGATGCATCTTGCTGCCTTTCCAATGAAGCAAGTTTAATTTAGTAATAGGTGAAAAACCATCACTACAAATATGTTAATCAGATACTTGGCTTTGTGGACACTTTTCAGAGAACAAATTAGTTAGCATAAAAATAAAGCCAGAAAATGAAGAGCTGTTTAATCACTCAATTGGATTTTTCTGCCAGCATATTTCTTTTTCTCTGCAACCCACTGCTAAATTGTGCTTCCTAGCTGTTTTTATAAAATCACTGAATCAAATCTAACTCTGATTACATCAGAGAAAGCCAGGTACCCTACACCATAACAGGGGGTTTGAAATTTTGACTTGTCTACTTAAAGATCACCAAAATCTGATAACAAGGTCAATTAAGTCCCTGGGTGGGATTGAACCACCAACCTTTTGGTTAATAGCCTTACACACTAACTGATTGCGCCACAGCGACACTTTGCAAAACTATATACTGACAAAGGCTAATAAGCATTCATCTAGAACGATTCCTAGAAACATTTTAAAAAGTCAATAATGTGGAGAGTTTTTGTAAGATGTTTCTTCCATCAACCAATGAAGAAACACATTGGTACTTTCCCATGATGAGTGAGTGCTTCAGGATCTCTTGCACTTACATGTGCAGCAGAGTACTGTAATGGAAGCATGCTGGGTCCATAACCCAGAGGTAGGCAGATTGAAACTATCCTCTGCTATATGCATTTTTTTTGTTAATTAAAGTAATCCAAAACTGGGATTGATATTTTTGCTCTTTTATTTTTACTTAAAGTACAATAACTTTTACCATTTTAATTTGTTTTAATAGTATATTGACAGTATTGTTTTCTTTCAAAAATCCAATTAATTTTCTTTACCCGATTATTAAAATGGTAATTGACAAAAACAAACTACATTGTCACCAGAAGAGCAATACAAAATGTACAAGTGATATATTAAAATCATCTTTCCAGCTTGAATTTCAATGATGCATTGGGGCAACGATTTTGTGAGAAACATCTTCACCCTTAAATAAAGATTTTCTTAATTCCTTACCTGTGTGCTAATTAGATATCACCTTGTTTTCACATTAAACAGACTTCCACATGAGAAAACAGCAAAGATGCAGTGGCGTTAATGTTTCCTGGTGTCAACCTGTATTATTTCCGTAGATATTGAAATGAGGATGCATCTTGCTGCCTTTCCAATGAAGCAAGTTTAATTTAGTAATAGGTGAAAAACCATCCCTACAAAGATGTTAATCAGATACTTGGCTTTGTGGACACTTTTCAGAGAACAAATTTGTTATCATAAAAATAAAGCCAGAAAATGAAGAGCTGTTTAATCACTCAATTGGATTTTTCTGCCAGCATTTTTCTTTTTCTCTGCAACCCACTGCTAAATTGTGCTTCCTAGCTGATTTTTTATAAAATCACTTAATCAAATCTAACTCTGATTACATCAGAGAAGGCCAGGTACCCTACACCATAACAGGGGTTTTCGAAATTTTGACTTGTCTACTTAAATATCACCAAAATCTGATCACAAGGTCAATTACGTCCCTGGGTGGGATTGAACCACCAACCTTTTGACTAATAGCTGAACACACTAACCGATTGCGCCACAGAGACACTTTGCAAAAAGTCCATACTGACAAAGACTAATAAGCATTCATCTAGAACGTTTCCTAGAAAAACTTTAAAAAGTCAATAATCTGGAGAGTTTTTGTAAGATGTTTCTTCCAGCAACCAATGAAGAAACACATTGGTACTTTCCCATGATGAGTGAGTGCTTCAGGATCTCTTGCACTTACATGTGCAGCAGAGTACTGTAATGGAAGCATGCTGGGTCCATAACCCAGAGGTAGGCAGATTGAAACTATCCTCTGCTATATGCATTTTTTTTTTGTTAATTAAAGTAATCCAAAACTGGGATTGATATTTTTGCTCTTTTATTTTTACTTAAAGTACAATAACTTTTACCATTTTAATTTGTTTTAATAGTATATTGACAGTATTGTTTTCTTTCAAAAATCCAATTAATTTTCTTTACCCGATTATTAAAATGGTAATTGACAAAAGCAAACTACATTGTCACCAGAAGAGCAATACAAAATGTACAAGTGATATATTAAAATCATCTTTCCAGCTTGAATTTCAATGATGCATTGGGGCAACGATTTTGTGAGAAACATCTTCACCCTTAAATAAAGATTTTCTTAATTCCTTACCTGTGTGCTAATTAGATATCACCTTGTTTTCACATTAAACAGACTTCCACATGAGAAAGCAGCAAGGATGCAGTGGCGTTAATGTTTCCTGGTGTCAACCTGTATTATTTCAGTAGATATTGAAATGAGGATGCATCTTGCTGCCTTTCCAATGAAGCAAGTTTAATTTAGTAATAGGTGAAAAACCATCCCTACAAAGATGTTAATCAGATACTTGGCTTTGTGGACACTTTTCAGAGAACAAATTTGTTAGCATAAAAATAAAGCCAGAAAATGAAGAGCTGTTTAATCAGTCAATTGGATTTTTTTGCCAGCATATTTCTTTTTCTCTGCAACCCACTGCTAAATTGTGCTTCCTAGCTGTTTTTATAAAATCACTGAATCAAATCTAACTCTGATTACATCAGAGAAGGCCAGGTACCCTACACCATAACAGGGGTTTTCGAAATTTTGACTTGTCTACTTAAATATCACCAAAATCTGATCACAAGGTCAATTACGTCCCTGGGTGGGATTGAACCACCAACCTTTTGATTAATAGCTGAAAACACTAACCGATTGCGCCACAGAGACACTTTGCAAAAAGTATATACTGACAAAGACTAATAAGCATTCATCTAGAACGTTTCCTAGAAAAACTTTAAAAAGTCAATAATCTGGAGAGTGTTTGTAAGATGTTTCTTCCAGCAACCAATGAAGAAACACATTGGTACTTTCGCATGATAAGTGAGTGCTTCAGGATCTCTTGCACTTACATGTGCAGCAGAGTACTGCAATGGAAGCATGCTGGGTCCATAACCCAGAGGTAGGCAGATTGAAACTATCCTTTGCTATATGCATTTTTTTTTGTTCATTAAAGTAATCCAAAACTGGGATTGATATTTTAGCTTTTATTTTTACTTAAAGTACAATAACTTTTACCATTTTAATTTGTTTTAATAGTATATTGACAGTATTGTTTTCTTTCAAAAATCCACTTAATTTTCTTTACCCTATTATTAAAATGGTAATTGACAAAAACAAACTACATTGTCACCAGAAGAGCAATACAAAATGTACAAGTGATATATTAAAATCATCTTTCCAGCTTGAATTTCAATGATGCATTGGGGCAACGATTTTGTGAGAAACATCTTCACCCTTAAATAAAGATTTTCTTAATTCCTTACCTGTGTGCTAATTAGATATCACCTTGTTTTCACATTAAACAGACTTCCACATGAGAAAGCAGCAAGGATGCAGTGGCGTTAATGTTTCCTGGTGTCAACCTGTATTATTTCAGTAGATATTGAAATGAGGATGCATCTTGCTGCCTTTCCAATGAAGCAAGTTTAATTTAGTAATAGGTGAAAAACCATCCCTACAAATATGTTAATCAGATACTTGGCTTTGTGGACACTTTTCAGAGAACAAATTAGTTAGCATAAAAATAAAGCCAGAAAATGAAGAGCTGTTTAATCACTCAATTGGATTTTTCTGCCAGCATTTTTCTTTTTCTCTGCAACCCACTGCTAAATTGTGCTTCCTAGCTGTTTTTATAAAATCACTGAATCAAATCTAACTCTGATTACATCAGAGAAGGCCAGGTACCCTACACCATAACAGGGGGTTTGAAATTTTGACTTGTCTACTTAAAGATCACCAAAATCTGATAACAAGGTCAATTAAGTCCCTGGGTGGGATTGAACCACCAACCTTTTGGTTAATAGCCTTACACACTAACTGATTGCGCCACCGCGACACTTTGCAAAAGTACATACTGACAAAGGCTAATAAGCATTCATCTAGAACGATTCCTAGAAAAACTTTAAAAAGTCAATAATGTGGAGAGTTTTTGTATGATGTTTCTTCCATCAACCAATGAAGAAACACATTGGTACTTTCCCATGATGAGTGAGTGCTTCAGGATCTCTTGCACTTACATGTGCAGCAGAGTACTGTAATGGAAGCATGCTGGGTCCATAACCCAGAGGTAGGCAGATTGAAACTATCCTCTGCTATATGCATTTTTTTTTTGTTAATTAAAGTAATCCAAAACTGGGTTTGATATTTTTGCTCTTTTATTTTTACTTAAAGTACAATAACTTTTACCATTTTAATTTGTTTTAATAGTATATTGACAGTATTGTTTTCTTTCAAAAATCCAATTAATTTTCTTTACCCGATTATTAAAATGGTAATTGACAAAAGCAAACTACATTGTCACCAGAAGAGCAATACAAAATGTACAAGTGATATATTAAAATCATCTTTCCAGCTTGAATTTCAATGATGCATTGGGGCAACGATTTTGTGAGAAACATCTTCACCCTTAAATAAAGATTTTCTTAATTCCTTACCTGTGTGCTAATTAGATATCACCTTGTTTTCACATTAAACAGACTTCCACATGAGAAAGCAGCAAGGATGCAGTGGCGTTAATGTTTCCTGGTGTCAACCTGTATTATTTCAGTAGATATTGAAATGAGGATGCATCTTGCTGCCTTTCCAATGAAGCAAGTTTAATTTAGTAATAGGTGAAAAACCATCCCTACAAAGATGTTAATCAGATACTTGGCTTTGTGGACACTTTTCAGAGAACAAATTTGTTAGCATAAAAATAAAGCCAGAAAATGAAGAGCTGTTTAATCAGTCAATTGGATT
Source organism: Pseudophryne corroboree (assembly GCF_028390025.1). Lineage (NCBI taxonomy): Eukaryota > Metazoa > Chordata > Amphibia > Anura > Myobatrachidae > Pseudophryne > Pseudophryne corroboree. The sequence goes on from NW_026970524.1 coordinate 106,975, forward strand.
TTTTTGCCAGCATATTTCTTTTTCTCTGCAACCCACTGCTAAATTGTGCTTCCTAGCTGATTTTTTATAAAATCACTTAATCAAATCTAACTCTGATTACATCAGAGAAGGCCAGGTACCCTACACCATAAGAGGGGGTTTGCAATTTTGACTTGTCTACTTAAATATCACCAAAATCTGATCACAAGGTCAATTACGTCCCTGGGTGGGATTGAACCACCAACCTTTTGACTAATAGCTGAACACACTAACCGATTGCGCCACAGAGACACTTTGCAAAAAGTCCATACTGACAAAGACTAATAAGCATTCATCTAGAACGTTTCCTAGAAAAACTTTAAAAAGTCAATAATCTGGAGAGTTTTTGTAAGATGTTTCTTCCAGCAACCAATGAAGAAACACATTGGTACTTTCGCATGATGAGTGAGTGCTTCAGGATCTCTTGCACTTACATGTGCAGCAGAGTACTGCAATGGAAGCATGCTGGGCCCATAACCCAGAGGTAGGCAGATTGAAACTATCCTTTGCTATATGCATTTTTTTTTTGTTCATTAAAGTAATCCAAAACTGGGATTGATATTTTAGCTTTTATTTTTACTTAAAGTACAATAACTTTTACCATTTTAATTTGTTTTAATAGTATATTGACAGTATTGTTTTCTTTCAAAAATCCACTTAATTTTCTTTACCCTATTATTAAAATGGTAATTGACAAAAACAAACTACATTGTCACCAGAAGAGCAATACAAAATGTACAAGTGATATATTAAAATCATCTTTCCAGCTTGAATTTCAATGATGCATTGGGGCAACGATTTTGTGAGAAACATCTTCACCCTTAAATAAAGATTTTCTTAATTCCTTACCTGTGTGCTAATTAGATATCACCTTGTTTTCACATTAAACAGACTTCCACATGAGAAAGCAGCAAGGATGCAGTGGCGTTAATGTTTCCTGGTGTCAACCTGTATTATTTCAGTAGATATTGAAATGAGGATGCATCTTGCTGCCTTTCCAATGAAGCAAGTTTAATTTAGTAATAGGTGAAAAACCATCCCTACAAATATGTTAATCAGATACTTGGCTTTGTGGACACTTTTCAGAGAACAAATTAGTTAGCATAAAAATAAAGCCAGAAAATGAAGAGCTGTTTAATCACTCAATTGGATTTTTCTGCCAGCATTTTTCTTTTTCTCTGCAACCCACTGCTAAATTGTGCTTCCTAGCTGTTTTTATAAAATCACTGAATCAAATCTAACTCTGATTACATCAGAGAAGGCCAGGTACCCTACACCATAACAGGGGGTTTGAAATTTTGACTTGTCTACTTAAAGATCACCAAAATCTGATAACAAGGTCAATTAAGTCCCTGGGTGGGATTGAACCACCAACCTTTTGGTTAATAGCCTTACACACTAACTGATTGCGCCACCGCGACACTTTGCAAAAGTACATACTGACAAAGGCTAATAAGCATTCATCTAGAACGATTCCTAGAAAAACTTTAAAAAGTCAATAATGTGGAGAGTTTTTGTATGATGTTTCTTCCATCAACCAATGAAGAAACACATTGGTACTTTCCCATGATGAGTGAGTGCTTCAGGATCTCTTGCACTTACATGTGCAGCAGAGTACTGTAATGGAAGCATGCTGGGTCCATAACCCAGAGGTAGGCAGATTGAAACTATCCTCTGCTATATGCATTTTTTTTTTGTTAATTAAAGTAATCCAAAACTGGGATTGATATTTTTGCTCTTTTATTTTTACTTAAAGTACAATAACTTTTACCATTTTAATTTGTTTTAATAGTATATTGACAGTATTGTTTTCTTTCAAAAATCCAATTAATTTTCTTTACCCGATTATTAAAATGGTAATTGACAAAAGCAAACTACATTGTCACCAGAAGAGCAATACAAAATGTACAAGTGATATATTAAAATCATCTTTCCAGCTTGAATTTCAATGATGCATTGGGGCAACGATTTTGTGAGAAACATCTTCACCCTTAAATAAAGATTTTCTTAATTCCTTACCTGTGTGCTAATTAGATATCACCTTGTTTTCACATTAAACAGACTTCCACATGAGAAAGCAGCAAGGATGCAGTGGCGTTAATGTTTCCTGGTGTCAACCTGTATTATTTCAGTAGATATTGAAATGAGGATGCATCTTGCTGCCTTTCCAATGAAGCAAGTTTAATTTAGTAATAGGTGAAAAACCATCCCTACAAAGATGTTAATCAGATACTTGGCTTTGTGGACACTTTTCAGAGAACAAATTTGTTAGCATAAAAATAAAGCCAGAAAATGAAGAGCTGTTTAATCAGTCAATTGGATTTTTTTGCCAGCATATTTCTTTTTCTCTGCAACCCACTGCTAAATTGTGCTTCCTAGCTGATTTTTTATAAAATCACTTAATCAAATCTAACTCTGATTACATCAGAGAAGGCCAGGTACCCTACACCATAAGAGGGGGTTTGCAATTTTGACTTGTCTACTTAAATATCACCAAAATCTGATCACAAGGTCAATTACGTCCCTGGGTGGGATTGAACCACCAACCTTTTGACTAATAGCTGAACACACTAACCGATTGCGCCACAGAGACACTTTGCAAAAAGTCCATACTGACAAAGACTAATAAGCATTCATCTAGAACGTTTCCTAGAAAAACTTTAAAAAGTCAATAATCTGGAGAGTTTTTGTAAGATGTTTCTTCCAGCAACCAATGAAGAAACACATTGGTACTTTCGCATGATGAGTGAGTGCTTCAGGATCTCTTGCACTTACATGTGCAGCAGAGTACTGCAATGGAAGCATGCTGGGCCCATAACCCAGAGGTAGGCAGATTGAAACTATCCTTTGCTATATGCATTTTTTTTTTGTTCATTAAAGTAATCCAAAACTGGGATTGATATTTTAGCTTTTATTTTTACTTAAAGTACAATAACTTTTACCATTTTAATTTGTTTTAATAGTATATTGACAGTATTGTTTTCTTTCAAAAATCCACTTAATTTTCTTTACCCTATTAATAAAATGGTAATTGACAAAAACAAACTACATTGTCACCAGAAGAGCAATACAAAATGTACAAGTGATATATTAAAATCATCTTTCCAGCTTGAATTTCAATGATGCATTGGGGCAACGATTTTGTGAGAAACATCTTCACCCTTAAATAAAGATTTTCTTAATTCCTTACCTGTGTGCTAATTAGATATCACCTTGTTTTCACATTAAACAGACTTCCACATGAGAAAGCAGCAAGGATGCAGTGGCGTTAATGTTTCCTGGAGTCAACCTGTATTATTTCAGTAGATATTGAAATGAGGATGCATCTTGCTGCCTTTCCAATGAAGCAAGTTTAATTTAGTAATAGGTAAAAAACCATCCCTACAAATATGTTAATCAGATACTTGGCTTTGTGGACACTTTTCAGAGAACAAATTAGTTAGCATAAAAATAAAGCCAGAAAATGAAGAGCTGTTTAATCACTCAATTGGATTTTTCTGCCAGCATATTTCTTTTTCTCTGCAACCCACTGCTAAATTGTGCTTCCTAGCTGTTTTTATAAAATCACTGAATCAAATCTAACTCTGATTACATCAGAGAAGGCCAGGTACCCTACACCATAACAGGGGGTTTGAAATTTTGACTTGTCTACTTAAAGATCACCAAAATCTGATAACAAGGTCAATTAAGTCCCTGGGTGGGATTAAACCACCAACCTTTTGGTTAATAGCCTTACACACTAACTGATTGCGCCACAGCGACACTTTGCAAAAGTACATACTGACAAAGGCTAATAAGCATTCATCTAGAACGATTCCTAGAAACATTTTAAAAAGTCAATAATGTGGAGAGTTTTTGTAAGATGTTTCTTCCATCAACCAATGAAGAAACACATTGGTACTTTCCCATGACGAGTGAGTGCTTCAGGATCTCTTGCACTTACATGTGCAGCAGAGTACTGTAATGGAAGCATGCTGGGTCCATAACCCAGAGGTAGGCAGATTGAAATTATCCTCTGCTATATGCATTTTTTTTTGTTAATTAAATTAATCCAAAACTGGGATTGATATTTTTGCTCTTTTATTTTTACTTAAAGTACAATAACTTTTACCATTTTAATTTGTTTTAATAGTATATTGACAGTATTGTTTTCTTTCAAAAATCCAATTAATTTTCTTTACCCGATTATTAAAATGGTAATTGACAAAAACAAACTACATTGTCACCAGAAGAGCAATACAAAATGTACAAGTGATATATTAAAATCATCTTTCCAGCTTGAATTTCAATGATGCATTGGGGCAACGATTTTGTGAGAAACATCTTCACCCTTAAATAAAGATTTTCTTAATTCCTTACCTGTGTGCTAATTAGATATCACCTTGTTTTCACATTAAACAGACTTCCACATGAGAAAACAGCAAAGATGCAGTGGCGTTAATGTTTCCTGGTGTCTACCTGTATTATTTCCGTAGATATTGAAATGAGGATGCATCTTGCTGCCTTTCCAATGAAGCAAGTTTAATTTAGTAATAGGTGAAAAAACATCCCTACAAAGATGTTAATCAGATACTTGGCTTTGTGGACACTTTTCAGAGAACAAATTTGTTAGCATAAAAATAAAGCCAGAAAATGAAGAGCTGTTTAATCACTCAATTGGATTTTTCTGCCAGCATTTTTCTTTTTCTCTGCAACCCACTGCTAAATTGTGCTTCCTAGCTGTTTTTTTTATAAAATCACTTAATCAAATCTAACTCTGATTACATCAGAGAAGGCCAGGTACCCTACACCATAAGAGGGGGTTTGCAATTTTGACTTGTCTACTTAAATATCACCAAAATCTGATTACAAGGTCAATTACGTCCCTGGGTGGGATTGAACCACCAACCTTTTGATTAATAGCTGAACACACTAACCGATTGCGCCACAGAGACACTTTGTAAAAAGTACATACTGACAAAGATTAATAAGCATTCATCTAGAACGTTTCCTAGAAAAACTTTAAAAAGTCAATAATCTGGAGAGTTTTTGTAAGATGTTTCTTCCAGCAACCAATGAAGAAACACATTGGTACTTTCGCATGATGAGTGAGTGCTTCAGGATCTCTTGCACTTACATGTGCAGCAGAGTACTGCAATGGAAGTATGCTGGGCCCATAACCCAGAGGTAGGCAGATTGAAACTATCCTTTGCTATATGCATTTTTTTTTTGTTCATTAAAGTAATCCAAAACTGGGATTGATATTTTAGCTTTTATTTTTACTTAAAGTACAATAACTTTTACCATTTTAATTTGTTTTAGTGCAAAAGGCATATCAGCAGTCAGCACTAACTGGTGACATGCCATTTGTACAAGTAAGCCATGTGTGACTAATATATAAACATACTTTATTAAATAACACCTCAAACTATCATACCCTGGATTCAAACCTATAACCTGTTGAATTCTAATCAAACACCCTACCCATGGAGCTACTTGATCCTGCATCTTTTCTAACCTCCAAAAACAGATTCAGTTGCATTTTCCAGCGTGTTTTGTTTGCGCCTTTGCAAATGTCTTACATCGACAAACTTATTTAGTACTATTTTGCAAATAGGGTTACATTGTCGCAACATTGTGTTCCCTAATTGCTTGATTTTTAAAATGCAACAATTGATAAAGACACCTGATAATTGCTCTGTGGAGTCTTATTTTGTGTTTTGTGTTTAGTCTTTAGATCTGAATTTGAATGTACTTGTGAACTAACTTAATTTCCTACTTCTAAATTCATTCCTAAATTCACTACTTACATGAATCCTGTAGTTGGGCATTTTGGGACTTCGATTGTGGGCATTGTTTTGTGTCCAGACCAGCAGCAGGTGGTGTGCATTTGCTGGAAAGGCATCGAAGACCTCCGATATGCTGCATCTCCTGATGTGTGTCTCCCTCAAGTGGCTGTCAGCAAATGCCTGCTAGACACCCCATTCCAAGCTGATTGTGACATCATGGAACATGCATCATAGAACAGGCATGCTAAAACATGGGTCTTCAACCTGCGACCCTCCAGCTGCTGTGGAACTACACATCCCAGCATGCCCTGCCTCAGTTTTAGCATACCTTAATAGCAAAACTGTGGCAGGGCATGCTGGGATGTGTAGTTTCACAGCAGCTGGAGGGCCACAGGATGAAGACCCATGTGCTAGAGCCAAGCCGCAGGTACATTGAATGCTAGCAAGCTGAATATTTAAATCCTTTTTGTTCCGCAGCATTCCAATGCGGAAGATTCCATGGAACCAGAGATCATTCCATTGAGAAGGACATGCTGCCTGGATGACTACACTGTGCAAATTAAATCACGGAGCCAGTTGGCTTGTGGGTGGCTCTGGTGACTGGGTGGTTGGGTGGGTGGTGTGTCGGAAGTGGAGCGCATGCAAATGATTGTGTATCATCCAGCTAGTGAGAGAGAAAACTCATGCAGGAGTGTGCCTGCTTGTCAGTGGGTTATGCACCTTGCCAGACGTTAAATCTACATAGAGCAGCTGGAGGGGACAAGAGCAGGTTTGCAAAATATAGATAGAAGAGCATATATGCTGGCGCATTCTCCATGATTGTGTCAGCTTATGTTTTGGTGCACTGCACTTTCCTCCACTAAGTTTTAGCCATTTTTGTTAAGCTCAAGTGTAGTTGCTTCTCGGCCTTTTGGCTGTGATCTTGTATCGTGGTTGAAGGGTCTGCTGGAGGGAGGGATTGTTTTCTTCATTGGCGAAAGACCAAAGATATTCCAGGATGGAAGGCTTGGGAACACTATCTGTTTTTCAGTTGTGGAAGAGCACAGAGGTCGGATTGGACTACATTCTATAGTAAAGGATATCTTTCTATTTATTGACCCTCCCCTTATATGTGTCTGTGTTACAATAAAGCTTCGGTTTTGTGAATCCCTCACCCTCTTACACTCCACACCCATAGCCTTATTAACTGTTGTATTATTGTATAGTTTAAATGTATAGTGCAGTTCATGATTTATAGTGTAGGCTGGCCTGTGCTGTAGTTCTGGAACTGTACTATACCGTCAGCATTTGTATTGTGTTTTGGCTGTGCTGCAACACTGTACTTATGTGTGTAATGTTTATGTATGTTTTTTTAATGTCAATAAAAACTGCTTTTTCAAGCCAATATCTGAAAACAATCAATGTTTATCTTTGATGGCAATAAAAGTGGTATGATATTTGATGCTTTTGAAAGGCAATATCTGATATGTCCCCTATCTGGGAACCATATATTAAATGGCTTTTCAGAAAAGGGAGATGGGAGAAGAGCTTTCAGTACTTGTAGGACCGATGCACATAAAGAAGCAAAAAAACATACATAAACATTACACACATAAGTACCGCGTTGCGGCAATGCCAAAACACAATAGAAATGCTGACGGTATAGTACAGTTCAAGAACTACAGCACAGGCCAGCCTACACTATAAATCATGAACTGCACTATACATTTAAACTGTACAATAATACAACAGTTAATAAGGCTATGGGTGTGGAGTGTAAGAGGGTGAGGGAATCACAAGCCCGAAGCTTTATTGAAAGACTGACACATATAAGGGGAGGATTAATAAATAGAAAGACATCCTTTACTATAGAATGTAGTCCAATCCGGTCTTTCAACTCTTCCACAATTGAAAAACGGATAGTGTTCCCAAGCCTTCCATCCTGGAATATCTTTGGTCTTTCGCCAATGAAGAAAGCAATCCCTCCCTCCAGCAGACCCTTCAACCACAATACAAGATCACAGCCAAAAGGCCGAGAAGCAACTACACTTGAGCTTAACAAAAATGGCTAAAACTTAGTGGAGGAAAGTGCAGTGCACCAAAACATAAGCTGACACAATCATGGAGAATGCGCCAGCATATATGCTCTTCTATCTATATTTTGCAAACCTGCTCTTGTCCCCTCCAGCTGCTCTATGTAGATTTAACGTCTGGCAAGGTGCATAACCCACTGACAAGCAGGCACACTCCTGCATGAGTTTTCACTCTCACTAGCTGGATGATACACAATCATTTGCATGTGCTCCACCTCCGACACACCACCCACCCAACCACCCAGTCACCAGAGCCACCCACAAACCAACTGGCTCCGTGATTTAATTTGCACAGTGTAGTCATCCAGGCAGCATGTCCTTCTCAATGGAAGGATCTCTGGTTCCATGGAATCTTCCGCATTGGAATGCTGCGGAACAAAAAGGATTTAAATATTCAGCTTGCTAGCATTCAATGTACCTGCGGCTTGGCTCTAGCACATGGGTCTTCATCCTGTGGCCCTCCAGCTGCTGTGAAACTACACATCCCAGCATGCCCTGCCACAGTTTTGCTATAAGGTATGCTAAAACTGAGGCAGGGCATGCTGGGATGTGTAGTTCCACAGCAGCTGGAGGGTCGCAGGTTGAAGACCCATGTTTTAGCATGCCTGTTCTATGATGCATGTTCCGTGATGTCACAATCAGCTTGGAATGGGGTGTCTAGCAGGCATTTGCTGACAGCCACTTGAGGGAGACACACATCAGGAGATGCAGCATATCGGAGGTCTTCGATGCCTTTCCAGCAAATGCACACCACCTGCTGCTGGTCTGGACACAAAACAATGCCCACAATCGAAGTCCCAAAATGCCCAACTACAGGATTCATGTAAGTAGTGAATTTAGGAATGAATTTAGAAGTAGGAAATTAAGTTAGTTCACAAGTACATTCAAATTCAGATCTAAAGTCTAGGTAGGCCTCACGTCCTGGCAGCCGCCAGCATTTAAAAATGCCTTGATTAGAGGTACGGAATTAAATGTAGATAAGAAGTAGACACAAAATAAGACTCCGCAGAGCAGTTATCAGGTGTTTTTATCAATTGTTGCATTTAAAAAATCAAGCAATTAGGGAACACAATGTTGCAACAATGTAACCCTATTTGCAAAATAGTACTAAATAAGTTTGTCGATGTAAGACATTTGCAAAGGCGCATCCAAAACACGCTGGAAAATGCAACTGAATCTGTTTTTGGAGGCTAGAATAGGAAATGTGCATCGGTCCTACAAGTACTGAAAGCTCTTCTCCCATCTCCCTTTTCTGAAAAGCCATTTAATATATGGTTCCCAGATAGGGGACATATCAGATATTGCCTTTCAAAAGCAGCAAATATCATACCACTTCTATTGCCATCAAAGATAAACATTGATTGTTTTCAGATATTGGATTAAAAAAGCAGTCTTTATTGACATAAAGAAGCAAAAAAACATACATAAACATTACACACATAAGTACTGTGTTGCAGCACAGCCAAAACACAATACAAATGCTGTCGGTATAGTACAGTTCAAGAACTACAGCACAGGTCAGCCTACACTATAAATCATGAACTGCACTATACATTTAAACAATACAATAGTTAATAAGGCTATGGGTGTGGAGTGTAAGAGGGTGACGGAATCACAAGCCCAAAGCTTTATTGAAAGACAGACACATATAAAGGGAGGATTAATAAATACAAAGATACCCTTTACTATAGAATGTAGTCCAATCCGGTCTTTCAACTCTTCCACAACTGAAAAACGGATAGTGTTCCCAAGCCTTCCATCCTGGAATATCTTCAGTCTCTCGCCAATGAAGAAAACAATCCCTCCAGCAGACTCTTCAACCACAATACAATATCACAGCAAAAAGAGCGAGAAGCAACTACACTTGCGTTTAAACAAAATGGCTAAAACTTAGTGGAGGAAAGTGCAGTGCACCAAAACATAAGCTGACACAATCATGGAGAATGCGCCAGCATATATGCTCTTCTGTCTATATTTTCCAAACCTGCTCTTGTCCCCTCCAGTTGCTCCATGTAGATTTGACGTCTGGCAAGGTGCATAACTCACTGACAAGCAGGCACACTCCTACATGAGTTTTCTCTCTCACTAGCTGGATGATACACATTCATTTGCATGTGCTCCACCTCCGACACACCGCCTACCCAACCACCCAGTCACCAGAGCCACCCACAAGCCAACTGGCTCCGTGATTTAATTTGCACAGTGCAGTCATCCAGGCAGCATGTCCTTCTCAATGGAATAATCTCTGGTTCCATGGAATCTTCCGCATTGGAATGCTGCGGAACAAAAAGGATTTAAACATTCAGCTTGCTAGCATTCAATGTACCTGCGGTTTGGTTCTAGCACATGGGTCTTCATCCTGTGGCCCTCCAGCTGCTGTGAAACTACACATCCCAGCATGCCCTGCCACAGTTTTGCTTTTAAGGTATGCTAAAACTGAGGCAGGGCATGCTGGGATATGTAGTTCCACAGCAGCTGGAGGGTCGCAGGTTGAAGACCCATGTTCTAGCATGCCTGTTCTATGATGCATGTTCCGTGATGTCACAATCAGCTTGGAATGGGGTGTCTAGCATGCATTTGCTGACAGCCACTTGAGGCAGACACACATCAGGAGATGCAGCATATCGGAGGTCTTCGATGCCTTTCCAGCAAATGCACACCACCAGCTGCTGGTCTGGACACAAAACAATGCCCACAATTGAAGGCTCAAAATGCCCAACTACAGGATTAATGTAAGTAGTGAATTTAGGAATGAATTTAGAAGTAGGAAATTAAGTTAGTTCACAAGTACATTCAAATTCAGATCTAAAGACTAGGTAGGCCTCACGTCCTGGCAGCACCCAGCATTTAAAAATGCCTTGATTATAGGTAGGGAATTAAATGTAGATAAGAAGTAGACACAAAAGAAGACTCCACAGAGCAATTATCAGGTGTCTTTATCAATTTTTGCATTTAAAAAATCAAGCAATTAGGGAACACAATGTTGCGACAATGTAACCCTATTTGCAAAATAGTACTAAATAAGTTTGTCGATGTAAGACATTTGCAAAGGCGCAAACAAAACACGCTGGAAAATGCAACTGAATCTGTTTTTGGAGGTTAGAATAGATGCAGGATCAAGTAGCTCAATGGGTAGGGTGTTTGATTAGAATTTAACAGGTTTTAGGTTTGAATCCTGGGTATGATAGTTTGAGGTGTTATTTAATAAAGTATGTTTATATATTAGTCACACATGGCTTACTTGTACAAATGGCATGTCACCAGTTAGTGCTGACTGCTGATATGCCATTTACACAAACATGCCATGTGTGACTGTATATGCATTTAAGGAGGGCACCCCTGCAATACCACAAACCATTGAGTGTCAAGTATACTAGATATATCTTCATATCTCATGTGCTTTCTCTGAGACCAATCTTGTTATGCCCCTTCCCCACAAGGCATGCGCCTTTTGTCCATATTGCAAAAATGGGGGGGAGGGCATATAATTCTCTGTCACAGGGCACCAAAAAGTCTAGTTATGGCTCTGGTATGCATTATGTAATCTGGCAGACCATCTCTCCAACACTGGCTGGTTGGAATAGAAATCCGGTTATCTATGTGAGCAAATGACCATCAACGATTTACTCTCAAACACTAAAAAATGGACAAAAATGGTCCCCTAAACAAATTGGTTAAATTTTGGGTTTAACCAATTTGTGTAATGACCATTTTTGACCACTTTTCTAGTGTTTGGGAGCAAATGGTTAATTGACATTTGCTCCTATACATTACCAGATTTTCATTCCAACCATCCAGACTGGATAGATAGCCTGACAGATAATTGTGTAGTGTACGCCCAGGATAACTGTTAGTCATGCTTTATTTTATGGCGGCACATAAATGGGTGGACAGATCCAGGGCAAGCACTGCCCACTCATGCATAGTTGTCAACTGATGTGAAGTTCCAGGGGGCAATCTCAGTTATAAAGGGAAGTATCTGGAAATTGTCCCTAGTTAAAAAAAAAAAAAAAATTTGATCAACTCCATTTATTTAGTATGATATCCCAGGTGATAGGATGCCGGCAGTCAGAACAACATACTTTATTAAATAACACATCTCAAACTACCATACCCAGGATTCAAACCTATAACCTGTTGAATTCTAATCAAACACCCTACCTATTGAGCTATTTGATCCTGCATAAAAATTGTGAACATTATATGAAGCTATTGGTACTTTGCAAAAAAAAAGAATCAGCATTACAACGCAGCAGATCCATGCAGTTTGCAGCCACACACTACATGTATCTGCTCAGCCACAATGCTGATTATTTCTTCACAAAGTACAAGGTGAGCTCCAAACAGAATTCTCTAGCTTAGAATTATACCTTTCTTTGCCAAACCTAGAAGTCGGGCCCCCCACCCTGGGATCCCCCAGAGGGAGGCCTGCACCGTCATGCGGCAGGCTTGTCCGTTTTGGAAGCAGGCTGATGGGCAGCCCAGGATTGCTTCAGTCTGGGCTTGGCAGGTCTGGAAACATGAGCTTGCTTTGGGTATGCCTGACCTTGGGTACGCTTTACCTGGAGGATGAAAGGGCCAAGAAAAGTACTTTTAGCCTTCTGCGTGGTAGGAGTCATACTAGGTAGGCAAGCTGTTTTAGCAGTAGCCAGATCAGCTACAATCTTATTGAGGTCTTCTCCAAAAGGAGATTCAACTGAGGCAGCACAAGGGAACTCTCATCTGGGGACAACAACTGCAGGGAGAACACATATTTTCAGATGAACATGGTAGGGCAGAAGGCTGCCTAATACTGAAGCACCCCCAAACAACAAATCAAATGCAACTTACTTGACAGAGATGTGCCTGAGCAACGGCCCTCCCCAGCCCTATCCCAAATCATACTTATTTTGCATAGGAGATACCATGGTCATGAAGATTGTTCTCCCAGGGTTAGGTTCATTCATTGCATTCTGGGTATGCTGACCCCTGTGATTTCCCCAAATGTGGGAAACTCGACTGCATTATTTGTGGTAGTGGGGGACTGTATTTGTGCTTTCCTCTGGTCAGCTCTGGTAAAATTCAGATTTCTTTGTCTCAGATCTTCCTCTAGCCTTGTTCTTCTTTCGAGAGTTCCCTTGTGCTGCCTCAGTTGGATCTCCTTCACTTGACAGGGGGGTGCCCGAGCAGCGACCCTCCCCAGCTCTAGCCCAACTCCTACTTACCTGCCAGGTGAGATACTATGATCATGAAGTTGCTTCTCCCAGGGCAAGGCTCACCCATTGCACTCTGGGTGTGCTGCCCCTGCGATTTCCCCAAATGTGGGAAACTTGACTGCATAATTTGAGTTTTCCCTGGTCGGCTCTCATGTAATTCAGATCTCTTTGTCTCAGGTCTCTCTCCAGCCTAGTTTGCTGTCTGGTTCCACTTCTTTTTTCTTGAGCCCCTCCCTTCTATACCCTTGTGCACTATCCTGACTTCTCCTCCCGTCTGCTTACTTTGTGCCTCCCAATGCACAATGCAAACTACGGGTAGTGCTGCAGGGCCCACACCCTTTTACTTGCTTTACAGAGCAGCTCTGGAGCTGTTACAGTGCCCAGCTGCTGCAAGAAATCAGCTTGAATGCTTCAGGGGCTGGGGAATGGCCAACATGAGCCCCACACCGAAGGAGGGTGGGGGTGCTTAATGCGAACTAGGGGTCATCCAAGCACCACAAAAGGCCTCCATGCCCTGCACGCTCCTTTTCTCTTTTCATATGCAGACAAGGGTTGAAGCCAACTTTGACCCACTGCTTGGATGACATCACCATATTCAAATCCATCTGCTGCAGGCCATCCCCCAGGAATGCTTGCACTAGTTGTTGCATTTGGTTTGTTGTTTGGGGGTGCTTCAGTATTAGGCAGCCTTCTGCCACCCCATGTTCATCTGAAAATATGTGTTCTCCCTGCAGTTGTTGTCCCCAGATGAGAGTTCCCTTGTGCTGCCTCAGTTGAATCTTCTTTACTTGACAGAGATGTGCCTGAGCAGCGGCCCTCCCCAGCCCTATCCCAAATCATACTTATTTTGCATAGGAGATACTATTGTCATGAAGATTGTTTTCCCAGGGTGAGGTTCATTCATTGCATTCTGGGTATGCTGACCCCTGTGATTTCCCCAAATGTGGGAAACTCGACTGCATTATTTGTGGTAGTGGTGGACTGTGTTTGTGCTTTCCTCTGGTCAGCTCTGGTAAAGTCAGATTTCTTTGTCTCAGATCTTCCTCTAGCCTTGTTCTTCTTTTGAGAGTTCCCTTGTGCTGCCTCAGTTGGATCTCCTTCACTTGAAAGGTAGTGCCCGAGCAGCGACCCTCCCCAGCTCTAGCCCAACTCCTACTAACCTGCCAGGTGAGATACTATGATCATGAAGGTGCTTCTCCCAGGGCAAGGCTCACCCATTGCACTCTGGGTGTGCTGCCCCTTGCGATTTCCCCAAATGTGGGAAACTTGACTGCATAATTTGTGTTTCCCCTGGACGGCTCTCGTATAATTCAGATCTCTTTGTCTCAGGTCTCTCTCCAGCCTAGTATGCTGTCTGTTTCCACTTCTCTTTTCTTGAGCCCCTCCCTTCTATAACCTTGTGCACTATCCTGACTTCTCCTCCCGTCTGCTTACTTTGTGCCTTCCAATGCACAATGCAAACTACAGGTAGTGCTGCAGGGCCCACACCCTTTTACTTGCCTTACAGAGCAGCTCTGGAGCTGTTACAGTACCCAGGTGCTGCAAGAAATCAGCTTGAATGCTTCAGGGGCTGGGGCATGGCCAACATGAGCCCCACACCGAAGGAGGGTGGGGGTGTTTAATGCGAACTAGGGGTCATCCAAGCGTCGCAAAAGGCCGCCATGCCCTGCATATCCCTTTTCTCTTTTCATAAGCAGACGAGGGTTGAAGCCAACTTTGACCCACTGCTTGGATGACATCACTTGCTGCCTTTCCAATGAAGCAAGTTTAATTTAGTAATAGGTGAAAAACCATCCCTACAAAGGTGTTAATCAGATACTTGGCTTTGTGGACACTTTTCAGAGAACAAATTAGTTAGCATAAAAATAAAGCCAGAAAATGAAGAGCTGTTTAATCACTCAATTGGATTTTCCTGCAAGCGTATTTCTTTTTCTCTGCAACCCACTGCTAAGTTGTGCTTCCTAGCTGTTCTTTTATAAAATCACTTAATCAAATCTAACTCTGATTACATCAGAGAAGGCCAGGTACCCTACACCATAAGAGGGGGTTTGAAATTTTGACTTGTCTACTTAAAGATCACCAAAATCTGATGACAAGGTCAATAACATCCCTGGGTGGGATTGAACCACCAACCCTTTGGTTAATAACCAAACACACTAACCGATTGCACCACCGAGACACTTTGCAAAAGTACATACTGACAAAGGTTAATAAGCATTCATCTAGAACGTTTCCTAGAAAACTTTAAAAAGTCAATAATCTGGAGAGTTTTTGTAAGATGTTTCTTCCATCAACCAATGAAGAAACGCATTGGTACTTTCCCATGATGAGTGAGTGCTTCAGGATCTCTTGCACTTACATGTGCAGCAGAGTACTGCAATGGAAGCATGCTGGGTCCATAGCCCAGAGGTAGGCAGATTGAAACTATCCTCTGCTATATGCGTTTTTTTTTTTTGTTAATTAAAGTAATCCAAAACTGGGATTGATATTTTTGCTCTTTTATTTTTACTTAAAGTACAATAACTTTTACCATTTTCATTTGTTTTAATAGTATATTGACAGTATTGTTTTCTTTCAAAAATCCACTTAATTTTCTTTACCCGATTATTAAAATGGTAATTGACAAAAACAAACTACATTGTCACCAGAAGAGCAATACAAAATGTACAAGTGATATATTAAAATCATCTTTCCAGCTTGAATTTCAATGATGCATTGGGGCAACGATTTTGTGAGAAACATCTTCACCCTTAAATAAAGATTTTCTTAATTCCTTACCTGTGTGCTAATTAGATATCACCTTGTTTTCACATTAAACAGACTTCCACATGAGAAAGCACAAAGGATGCAGTGGCGTTAATGTTTCCTGGTGTCAACCTGTATTATTTCAGTAGATATTGAAATGAGGATGCATCTTGCTGCCTTTCCAATGAAGCAAGTTTAATTTAGTAATAGGTTAAAAACCATCCCTACAAATGTGTTAATCAGAAACTTGGCTTTGTGGACACTTTTCAGAGAACAAATTTGTTAGCATAAAAATAAAGCCAGAAAATGAAAAGCTGTTTAATCACTCAATTGGATTTTTTTGCCAGCATATTTCTTTTTCTCTGCAACCCACTGCTAAATTGTGCTTCCTAGCTGTTTTTATAAAATCACTGAATCAAATCTAACTCTGATTACATCAGAGAAGGCCAGGTACCCTACACCATAAGAGGGGGTTTGAAATTTTCACTTGTCTACATAAAGATCACCAAAATCTGATAACAAGGTCAATTACGTCCCTGGGTGGGATTGAACCACCAACCTTTTGGTTAATAGCCTTACACAGTAACTGATTGCGCCACAGCAACACTTTGTAAAAGTCCATACTGACAAAGGCTAATAAGCATTCATCTAGAACGATTCCTAGAAACATTTTAAAAAGTCAATAATGTGGAGAGTTTTTGTAAGATGTTTCTTCCATCAACCAATGAAGAAACACATTGGTACTTTCCCATGATGAGTGAGTGCTTCAGGATCTCTTGCACTTACATGTGCAGCAGAGTACTGTAATGGAAGCATGCTGGGTCCATAACCCAGAGGTAGGCAGATTGAAACTATCCTTTGCTATATGCATTTTTTTTTTGTTCATTAAAGTAATCCAAAACTGGGATTGATATTTTAGCTTTTATTTTTACTTAAAGTACAATAACTTTTACCATTTTAATTTGTTTTAGTGCAAATGGCATATCAGCAGTCAGCACTAACTGGTGACATGCCATTTGTACAAGTAAGCCATGTGTGACTAATATATAAACATGCTTTATTAAATAACACCTCAAACTATCATACCCAGGATTCAAACCTATAACCTGTTGAATTCTAATCAAACACCCTACCCATGGAGCTACTTGATCCTGCATCTTTTCTAACCTCCAAAAACAGATTCAGTTGCATTTTCCAGCGTGTTTTGTTTGCGCCTTTGCAAATGTCTTACATCGACAAACTTATTTAGTACTATTTTGCAAATAGGGTTACATTGTCGCAACATTGTGTTCCCTAATTGCTTGATTTTTTAAATGCAACAATTGATAAAGACACCTGATAATTGCTCTGTGGAGTCTTATTTTGTGTTTTGTGTTTAGTCTTTAGATCTGAATTTGAATGTACTTGTGAACTAACTTAATTTCCTACTTCTAAATTCATTCCTAAATTCACTACTTACATGAATCCTGTAGTTGGGCATTTTGGGACTTCGATTGTGGGCATTGTTTTGTGTCCAGACCAGCAGCAGGTGGTGTGCATTTGCTGGAAAGGCATCGAAGACCTCCGATATGCTGCATCTCCTGATGTGTGTCTCCCTCAAGTGGCTGTCAGCAAATGCCTGCTAGACACCCCATTCCAAGCTGATTGTGACATCATGGAACATGCATCATAGAACAGGCATGCTAAAACATGGGTCTTCAACCTGCGACCCTCCAGCTGCTGTGGAACTACACATCCCAGCATGCCCTGCCTCAGTTTTAGCATACCTTAATAGCAAAACTGTGGCAGGGCATGCTGGGATGTGTAGTTTCACAGCAGCTGGAGGGCCACAGGATGAAGACCCATGTGCTAGAGCCAAGCCGCAGGTACATTGAATGCTAGCAAGCTGAATATTTAAATCCTTTTTGTTCCGCAGCATTCCAATGCGGAAGATTCCATGGAACCAGAGATCCTTCCATTGAGAAGGACATGCTGCCTGGATGACTACACTGTGCAAATTAAATCACGGAGCCAGTTGGCTTGTGGGTGGCTCTGGTGACTGGGTGGTTGGGTGGGTGGTGTGTCGGAAGTGGAGCGCATGCAAATGATTGTGTATCATCCAGCTAGTGAGAGAGAAAACTCATGCAGGAGTGTTCCTGCTTGTCAGTGGGTTATGCACCTTGCCAGACGTTAAATCTACATAGAGCAGCTGGAGGGGACAAGAGCAGGTTTGCAAAATATAGATAGAAGAGCATATATGCTGGCGCATTCTCCATGATTGTGTCAGCTTATGTTTTGGTGCACTGCACTTTCCTCCACTAAGTTTTAGCCATTTTTGTTAAGCTCAAGTGTAGTTGCTTCTCGGCCTTTTGGCTGTGATCTTGTATCGTGGTTGAAGGGTCTGCTGGAGGGAGGGATTGTTTTCTTCATTGGCGAAAGACCAAAGATATTCCAGGATGGAAGGCTTGGGAACACTATCTGTTTTTCAGTTGTGGAAGAGCACAGAGGTCGGATTGGACTACATTCTATAGTAAAGGATATCTTTCTATTTATTGACCCTCCCCTTATATGTGTCTGTGTTACAATAAAGCTTCGGTTTTGTGAATCCCTCACCCTCTTACACTCCACACCCATAGCCTTATTAACTGTTGTATTATTGTATACTTTAAATGTATAGTGCAGTTCATGATTTATAGTGTAGACTGGCCTGTGCTGTAGTTCTTGAACTGTACTATACCGTCAGCATTTGTATTGTGTTTTGGCTGTGCTGCAACACTGTATTTATGTGTGCAATGTTTATGTATGGTTTTTTTTATGTCAATAAAGACTGCTTTTTCAAGCCAATATCTGAAAACAATCAATGTTTATCTTTGATGGCAATAAAAGTGGTATGATATTTGATGCTTTTGAAATCCAATATCTGATATGTCCCCTATCTGGGAACCATATATTAAATGGCTTTTCAGAAAAGGGAGATGGGAGAAGAGCTTTCATTACTTGTAGGACCGATGCACATAAAGAAGCAAAAAAACATACATAAACATTACACACATAAGTACCGCGTTGCGGCACAGCCAAAACACAATAGAAATGCTGATGGTATAGTACAGTTCAAGAACTACAGCACAGGCCAGCCTACACTATAAATCATGAACTGCACTATACATTTAAACTGTACAATAATACAACAGTTAATAAGGCTATGGGTGTGGAGTGTAAGAGGGTGAGGGAATCACAAGCCCGAAGCTTTATTGAAAGACTGACACATATAAGGGGAGGTTTAATAAATAGAAAGACATCCTTTACTATAGAATGTAGTCCAATCCGACCTCTGTGCTCTTCCACAACTGAAAAACAGATAGTGTTCCCAAGCCTTCCATCCTGGAATATCTTTGGTCTTTCGCCAATGAAGAACGCAATCCCTCCCTCCAGCAGACCCTTCAACCACAATACAAGATCACAGCCAAAAGGCCGAGAAGCAACTACACTTGAGCTTAACAAAAATGGCTAAAACTTAGTGGAGGAAAGTGCAGTGCACCAAAACATAAGCTGACACAATCATGGAGAATGCGCCAGCATATATGCTCTTCTATCTATATTTTGCAAACATGCTCTTGTCCCCTCCAGCTGCTCTATGTAGATTTAACGTCTGGCAAGGTGCATAACCCACTGACAAGCAGGCACACTCCTGCATGAGTTTTCACTCTCACTAGCTGGATGATACACAATCATTTGCATGTGCTCCACCTCCGACACACCACCCACCCAACCACCCAGTCACCAGAGCCACCCACAAACCAACTGGCTCCGTGATTTAATTTGCACAGTGTAGTCATCCAGGCAGCATGTCCTTCTCAATGGAAGGATCTCTGGTTCCATGGAATCTTCCGCATTGGAATGCTGCGGAACAAAAAGGATTTAAATATTCAGCTTGCTAGCATTCAATGTACCTGCGGCTTGGCTCTAGCACATGGGTCTTCATCCTGTGGCCCTCCAGCTGCTGTGAAACTACACATCCCAGCACGCCCTGCCACAGTTTTGCTATAAGGTATGCTAAAACTGAGGCAGGGCATGCTGGGATGTGTAGTTCCACAGCAGCTGGAGGGTCGCAGGTTGAAGACCCATGTTTTAGCATGCCTGTTCTATGATGCATGTTCCGTGATGTCACAATCAGCTTGGAATGGGGTGTCTAGCAGGCATTTGCTGACAGCCACTTGAGGGAGACACACATCAGGAGATGCAGCATATCGGAGGTCTTTGATGCCTTTCCAGCAAATGCACACCACCTGCTGCTGGTCTGGACACAAAACAATGCCCACAATCGAAGTCCCAAAATGCCCAACTACAGGATTCATGTAAGTAGTGAATTTAGGAATGAATTTAGAAGTAGGAAATTAAGTTAGTTCACAAGTACATTCAAATTCAGATCTAAAGTCTAGGTAGGCCTCACGTCCTGGCAGCCGCCAGCATTTAAAAATGCCTTGATTAGAGGTACGGAATTAAATGTAGATAAGAAGTAGACACAAAATAAGACTCCGCAGAGCAGTTATCAGGTGTTTTTATCAATTGTTGCATTTAAAAAATCAAGCAATTAGGGAACACAATGTTGCAACAATGTAACCCTATTTGCAAAATAGTACTAAATAAGTTTGTCGATGTAAGACATTTGCAAAGGTGCATCCAAAACACGCTGGAAAATGCAACTGAATCTGTTTTTGGAGGCTAGAATAGGAAATGTGCATCGGTCCTACAAGTACTGAAAGCTCTTCTCCCATCTCCCTTTTCTGAAAAGCCATTTAATATATGGTTCCCAGATAGGGGACATATCAGATATTGCCTTTCAAAAGCAGCAAATATCATACCACTTCTATTGCCATCAAAGATAAACATTGATTGTTTTCAGATATTGGATTGAAAAAGCAGTCTTTATTGACATAAAGAAGCAAAAAAACATACATAAACATTACACACATAAGTACTGTGTTGCAGCACAGCCAAAACACAATACAAATGCTGTCGGTATAGTACAGTTCAAGAACTACAGTACAGGTCAGCCTACACTATAAATCATGAACTGCACTATACATTTAAACAATACAATAGTTAATAAGGCTATGGGTGTGGAGTGTAAGAGGGTGACGGAATCACAAGCCCAAAGCTTTATTGAAAGACAGACACATATAAAGGGAGGATTAATAAATACAAAGATACCCTTTACTATAGAATGTAGTCCAATCCGGTCTTTCAATTCTTCCACAACTGAAAAACGGATAGTGTTCCCAAGCCTTCCATCCTGGAATATCTTCAGTCTCTCGCCAATGAAGAAAACAATCCCTCCAGCAGACTCTTCAACCACAATACAATATCACAGCCAAAAGAGCGAGAAGCAACTACACTTGCGTTTAAACAAAATGGCTAAAACTTAGTGGAGGAAAGTGCAGTGCACCAAAACATAAGCTGACACAATCATGGAGAATGCGCCAGCATATATGCTCTTCTGTGTATATTTTCCAAACCTGCTCTTGTCCCCTCCAGTTGCTCCATGTAGATTTGACGTCAGGCAAGGTGCATAACTCACTGACAAGCAGGCACACTCCTGCATGAGTTTTCTCTCTCACTAGCTGGATGATACACATTCATTTGCATGTGCTCCACCTCCGACACACCGCCCACCCAACCACCCAGTCACCAGAGCCACCCACAAGCCAACTGGCTCCGTGATTTAATTTGCACAGTGCAGTCATCCAGGCAGCATGTCCTTCTCAATGGAATAATCTCTGGTTCCATGGAATCTTCCGCATTGGAATGCTGCGGAACAAAAAGGATTTAAACATTCAGCTTGCTAGCATTCAATGTACCTGCGGTTTGGTTCTAGCACATGGGTCTTCATCCTGTGGCCCTCCAGCTGCTGTGAAACTACACATCCCAGCATGCCCTGCCACAGTTTTGCTATTAAGGTATGCTAAAACTGAGGCAGGGCATGCTGGGATATGTAGTTCCACAGCAGCTGGAGGGTCGCAGGTTGAAGACCCATGTTCTAGCATGCCTGTTCTATGATGCATGTTCCGTGATGTCACAATCAGCTTGGAATGGGGTGTCTAGCATGCATTTGCTGACAGCCACTTGAGGCAGACACACATCAGGAGATGCAGCATATCGGAGGTCTTCGATGCCTTTCCAGCAAATGCACACCACCAGCTGCTGGTCTGGACACAAAACAATGCCCACAATTGAAGGCTCAAAATGCCCAACTACAGGATTAATGTAAGTAGTGAATTTAGGAATGAGTTTAGAAGTAGGAAATTAAGTTAGTTCACAAGTACATTCAAATTCAGATCTAAAGACTAGGTAGGCCTCACGTCCTGGCAGCACCCAGCATTTAAAAATGCCTTGATTATAGGTAGGGAATTAAATGTAGATAAGAAGTAGACACAAAAGAAGACTCCACAGAGCAATTATCAGGTGTCTTTATCAATTTTTGCATTTAAAAAATCAAGCAATTAGGGAACACAATGTTGCGACAATGTAACCCTATTTGCAAAATAGTACTAAATAAGTTTGTCGATGTAAGACATTTGCAAAGGCGCAAACAAAACACGCTGGAAAATGCAACTGAATCTGTTTTTGGAGGTTAGAATAGATGCAGGATCAAGTAGCTCAATGGGTAGGGTGTTTGATTAGAATTTAACAGGTTATAGGTTTGAATCCTGGGTATGATAGTTTGAGGTGTTATTTAATAAAGTATGTTTATATATTAGTCACACATGGCTTACTTGTACAAATGGCATGTCACCAGTTAGTGCTGACTGCTGATATGCCATTTACACAAACATGCCATGTGTGACTGTATATGCATTTAAGGAGGGCACCCCTGCAATACCACAAACCATTGAGTGTCAAGTATACTAGATATATCTTCATATCTCATGTGCTTTCTCTGAGACCAATCTTGTTATGCCCCTTCCCCACAAGGCATGCGCCTTTTGTCCATATTGCAAAAATGGGGGGGAGGGCATATAATTCTCTGTCACAGGGCACCAAAAAGTCTAGTTATGGCTCTGGTATGCATTATGTAATCTGGCAGACCATCTCTCCAACACTGGCTGGTTGGAATAGAAATCCGGTTATCTATGTGAGCAAATGACCATCAACGATTTACTCTCAAACACTAAAAAATGGACAAAAATGGTCCCCTAAACAAATTGGTTAAATTTTGGGTTTAACCAATTTGTGTAATGACCATTTTTGACCACTTTTCTAGTGTTTGGGAGCAAATGGTTAATTGACATTTGCTCCTATACATTACCAGATTTTCATTCCATCCATCCAGACTGGATAGATAGCCTGACAGATAATTGTGTAGTGTACGCCCAGGATAACTGTTAGTCATGCTTTATTTTATGGCGGCACATAAATGGGTGGACAGATCCAGGGCAAGCACTGCCCACTCATGCATAGTTGTCAACTGATGTGAAGTTCCAGGGGGCAATCTCAGTTATAAAGAGAAGTATCTGGAAATTGTCCCTAGTTAAAAAAAAAAAAAAAAATTTTTTATCAACTCCATTTATTTAGTATGATATCCCAGGTGACAGGATGCCGGCAGTCAGAACAACATACTTTATTAAATAACACATCTCAAACTACCATACCCAGGATTCAAACCTATAACCTGTTGAATTCTAATCAAACACCCTACCTATTGAGCTATTTGATCCTGCATAAAAATTGTGAACATTATATGAAGCTATTGGTACTTTGCAAAAAAAAAGAATCAGCATTACAACGCAGCAGATCCATGCAGTTTGCAGCCACACACTACATGTATCTGCTCAGCCACAATGCTGATTATTTCTTCACAAAGTACAAGGTGAGCTCCAAACAGAATTCTCTAGCTTAGAATTATACCTTTCTTTGCCAAACCTAGAAGTCGGGCCCCCCACCCTGGGATCCCCCAGAGGGAGGCCTGCACCGTCATGCGGCAGGCTTGTCCGTTTTGGAAGCAGGCTGATGGGCAGCCCAGGATTGCTTCAGTCTGGGCTTGGCAGGTCTGGAAACATGAGCTTGCTTTGGGTATGCCTGACCTTGGGTACGCTTTACCTGGAGGATGAAAGGGCCAAGAAAAGTACTTTTAGCCTTCTGCGTGGTAGGAGTCATACTAGGTAGGCAAGCTGTTTTAGCAGTAGCCAGATCAGCTACAATCTTATTGAGGTCTTCTCCAAAAGGAGATTCAACTGAGGCAGCACAAGGGAACTCTCATCTGGGGACAACAACTGCAGGGAGAACACATATTTTCAGATGAACATGGTAGGGCAGAAGGCTGCCTAATACTGAAGCACCCCCAAACAACAAATCAAATGCAACTTACTTGACAGAGATGTGCCTGAGCAACGGCCCTCCCCAGCCCTATCCCAAATCATACTTATTTTGCATAGGAGATACCATGGTCATGAAGATTGTTCTCCCAGGGTTAGGTTCATTCATTGCATTCTGGGTATGCTGACCCCTGTGATTTCCCCAAATGTGGGAAACTCGACTGCATTATTTGTGGTAGTGGGGGACTGTGTTTGTGCTTTCCTCTGGTCAGCTCTGGTAAAAGTCAGATTTCTTTGTCTCAGATCTTCCTCTAGCCTTTGTCTTCTTTCGAGAGTTCCCTTGTGCTGCCTCAGTTGGATCTCCTTCACTTGACAGGGGGGTGCCCGAGCAGCGACCCTCCCCAGCTCTAGCCCAACTCCTACTTACCTGCCAGGTGAGATACTATGATCATGAAGTTGCTTCTCCCAGGGCAAGGCTCACCCATTGCACTCTGGGTGTGCTGCCCCTGCGATTTCCCCAAATGTGGGAAACTTGACTGCATAATTTGAGTTTTCCCTGGTCGGCTCTCATGTAATTCAGATCTCTTTGTCTCAGGTCTCTCTCCAGCCTAGTTTGCTGTCTGGTTCCACTTCTTTTTTCTTGAGCCCCTCCCTTCTATACCCTTGTGCACTATCCTGACTTCTCCTCCCGTCTGCTTACTTTGTGCCTCCCAATGCACAATGCAAACTACGGGTAGTGCTGCAGGGCCCACACCCTTTTACTTGCTTTACAGAGCAGCTCTGGAGCTGTTACAGTGCCCAGCTGCTGCAAGAAATCAGCTTGAATGCTTCAGGGGCTGGGGAATGGCCAACATGAGCCCCACACCGAAGGAGGGTGGGGGTGCTTAATGCGAACTAGGGGTCATCCAAGCACCACAAAAGGCCTCCATGCCCTGCACGCTCCTTTTCTCTTTTCATATGCAGACGAGGGTTGAAGCCAACTTTGACCCACTGCTTGGATGACATCACCATATTCAAATCCATCTGCTGCAGGCCATCCCCCAGGAATGCTTGCACTAGTTGTTGCATTTGGTTTGTTGTTTGGGGGTGCTTCAGTATTAGGCAGCCTTCTGCCACCCCATGTTCATCTGAAAATATGTGTTCTCCCTGCAGTTGTTGTCCCCAGATGAGAGTTCCCTTGTGCTGCCTCAGTTGAATCTCCTTTACTTGACAGAGATGTGCCTGAGCAACGGCCCTCCCCAGCCCTATCCCAAATCATACTTATTTTGCATAGGAGATACTATTGTCATGAAGATTGTTCTCCCAGGGTGAGGTTCATTCATTGCATTCTGGGTATGCTGACCCCTGTGATTTCCCCAAATGTGGGAAACTCGACTGCATTATTTGTGGTAGTGGTGGACTGTGTTTGTGCTTTCCTCTGGTCAGCTCTGGTAAAAGTCAGATTTCTTTGTCTCAGATCTTCCTCTAGCCTTGTTCTTCTTTTGAGAGTTCCCTTGTGCTGCCTCAGTTGGATCTCCTTCACTTGAAAGGTAGTGCCCGAGCAGCGACCCTCCCCAGCTCTAGCCCAACTCCTACTAACCTGCCAGGTGAGATACTATGATCATGAAGGTGCTTCTCCCAGGGCAAGGCTCACCCATTGCACTCTGGGTGTGCTGCCCCTTGCGATTTCCCCAAATGTGGGAAACTTGACTGCATAATTTGTGTTTCCCCTGGACGGCTCTCGTATAATTCAGATCTCTTTGTCTCAGGTCTCTCTCCAGCCTAGTATGCTGTCTGTTTCCACTTCTCTTTTCTTGAGCCCATCCCTTCTATAACCTTGTGCACTATCCTGACTTCTCCTCCCGTCTGCTTACTTTGTGCCTTCCAATGCACAATGCAAACTACAGGTAGTGCTGCAGGGCCCACACCCTTTTACTTGCCTTACAGAGCAGCTCTGGAGCTGTTACAGTACCCAGCTGCTGCAAGAAATCAGCTTGAATGCTTTAGGGGCTGGGGCATGGCCAACATGAGCCCCACACCGAAGGAGGGTGGGGGTGTTTAATGCGAACTAGGGGTCATCCAAGCGTCGCAAAAGGCCGCCATGCCCTGCATATCCCTTTTCTCTTTTCATAAGCAGACGAGGGATGAAGCCAACTTTGACCCACTGCTTGGATGACATCACTTGCTGCCTTTCCAATGAAGCAAGTTTAATTTAGTAATAGGTGAAAAACCATCCCTACAAAGGTGTTAATCAGATACTTGGCTTTGTGGACACTTTTCAGAGAACAAATTTGTTAGCATAAAAATAAAGCCAGAAAATGAAGAGCTGTTTAATCACTCAATTGGATTTTTCTGCAAGCGTATTTCTTTTTCTCTGCAACCCAGGATAGTTTCAATCTGCCTACCTCTGGGTTATGGACCCAGCATGCTTCCATTACAGTACTCTGCTGCACATGTAAGTGCAAGAGATCCTGAAGCACTCACTCATCATGGGAAAGTACCAATGTGTTTCTTCATTGGTTGATGGAAGAAACATCTTACAAAAACTCTCCAGATTATTGACTATTTAAAGTTTTTATAGGAAACGTTCTAGATGAATGCTTATTAGCCTTTGTCAGTAAGTACTTTTGCAAAGTGTCGCTGTGGCGCAATCAGTTAGTGTGTACGGCTATTAACCAAAATGTTGGTGGTTCAATCCCACCCAGGGACGTAATTGACCTTGTTATCAGATTTTGTTGATCTTTAAGTAGACAAGTCAAAATTTCGAAAACCCCTGTTATGGTGTAGGGTGCCTGGCCTTCTCTGATGTAATCAGAGTTAGATTTGATTCAGTGATTTTATAAAAACAGCTAGGAAGCACAATTTAGCAGTGGGTTGCAGAGAAAAAGAAATATGCTGGCAAAAAAATCCAATTGAGTGATTAAACAGCTCTTCATTTTCTGGCTTTATTTTTATGCTAACAAATTTGTTCTCTGAAAAGTGTCCACAAAGCCAAGTATCTGATTAACATCTTTGTAGGGATGGTTTTTCACCTATTACTAAATTAAACTTGCTTCATTGGAAAGGCAGCAAGATGCATCCTCATTTCAATATCTACTGAAATAATACAGGTTGACACCAGGAAACATTAACGCCACGGCATCCTTGCTGCTTTCTCATGTGGAAGTCTGTTTAATGTGAAAACAAGGTGATATCTAATTAGCACACAGGTAAGGAATTAAGAAAATCTTTATTTAAGGGTGAAGATGTTTCTCACAAAATCGTTGCCCCAATGCATCATTGAAATTCAAGCTGGAAAGATGATTTTAATATATCACTTGTACATTTTGTATTGCTCTTCTGGTGACAATGTAGTTTGCTTTTGTCAATTACCATTTTAATAATCGGGTAAAGAAAATTAATTGGATTTTTGAAAGAAAACAATACTGTCAATATACTATTAAAACAAATTAAAATGTTAAAGTTAATGTACTTTAAGTAAAAATAAAAGAGCAAAAATATCAATCCCAGTTTTGGATTACTTTAATTAACAAAAAAAATGCATATAGCAGAGGATAGTTTCAATCTGCCTACCTCTGGGTTATGGACCCAGCATGCTTCCATTACAGTACTCTGCTGCACATGTAAGTGCAAGAGATCCTGAAGCACTCACTCATCATGGGAAAGTACCAATGTGTTTCTTCATTGGTTGATGGAAGAAACATCTTACAAAAACTCTCCACATTATTGACTTTTTAAAATGTTTCTAGGAATCATTCTAGATGAATGCTTATTAGCCTTTGTCAGTAAGTACTTTTGCAAAGTGTCACTGTGGCGCAATCAGTTAGTGTGTAAGGCTATTAACCAAAAAGTTGGTGGTTCAATCCCACCCAGAAACTTAATTGACCTTGTTATCAGATTTTGGTGATCTTTAAGTAGACAAGTCAAAATTTCAAACCCCCTGTTATGGTGTAGGGTACCTGGCCTTCTCTGATGTAATCAGAGTTAGATTTGATTCAGTGATTTTATAAAAACAGCTAGGAAGCACAATTTAGCAGTGGGTTGCAGAGAAAAAGAAATATGCTGGCAGAAAAATCCAATTGAGTGATTAAACAGCTCTTCATTTTCTGGCTTTATTTTTATGCTAACTAATTTGTTCTCTGAAAAGTGTCCACAAAGCCAAGTATCTGATTAACATATTTGTAGGGATGGTTTTTCACCTATTACTAAATTAAACTTGCTTCATTGGAAAGGCAGCAAGATGCATCCTCATTTCAATATCTACTGAAATAATACAGGTTGACACCAGGAAACATTAACGCCACTGCATCCTTGCTGCTTTCTCATGTGGAAGTCTGTTTAATGTGAAAACAAGGTGATATCTAATTAGCACACAGGTAAGGAATTAAGAAAATCTTTATTTAAGGGTGAAGATGTTTCTCACAAAATCGTTGCCCCAATGCATCATTGAAATTCAAGCTGGAAAGATGATTTTAATATATCACTTGTACATTTTGTATTGCTCTTCTGGTGACAATGTAGTTTGTTTTTGTCAATTACCATTTGAATAATAGGGTAAAGAAAATTAAGTGGATTTTTGAAAGAAAACAATACTGTCAATATACTATTAAAACAAATTAAAATGGTAAAAGTTATTGTACTTTAAGTAAAAATAAAAGCTAAAATATCAATCCCAGTTTTGGATTACTTTAATGAACAAAAGAAAAAAATGCATATAGCAAAGGATAGTTTCAATCTGCCTACCTCTGGGTTATGGGCCCAGCATGCTTTCATTGCAGTACTCTGCTGCACATGTAAGTGCAAGAGATCCTGAAGCACTCACTCATCATGCGAAAGTACCAATGTGTTTCTTCATTGGTTGCTGGAAGAAACATCTTACAAAAACTCTCCAGATTATTGATTTTTTAAAGTTTTTCTAGGAAACGTTCTAGATGAATGCTTATTAGTCTTTGTCAGTATGTACTTTTTGCAAAGTGTCTCTGTGGCGCAATCGGTTAGTGTGTTCAGCTATTAATCAAAAGGTTGGTGGTTCAATCCCACCCAGGGACATAATTGATCTTGTGATCAGATTTTGGTGATATTTAAGTAGACAAGTCAAAATTGCAAACCCCCTCTTATGGTGTAGGGTACCTGGCCTTCTCTGATGTAATCAGAGTTAGATTTGATTAAGTGATTTTATAAAAAAACAGCTAGGAAGCACAATTTAGCAGTGGGTTGCAGAGAAAAAGAAAAATGCTGGCAGAAAAATCCAATTGAGTGATTAAACAGCTCTTCATTTTCTGGCTTTATTTTTTATGATAACAAATTTGTTCTCTGAAAAGTGTCCACAAAGCCAAGTATCTGATTCACATCTTTGTAGGGATGTTTTTTCACCTATTACTAAATTAAACTTGCTTCATTGGAAAGGCAGCAAGATGCATCCTCATTTCAATATCTACGGAAATAATACAGGTTGACACCAGGAAACATTAACGCCACTGCATCTTTGCTGTTTTCTCATGTGGAAGTCTGTTTAATGTGAAAACAAGGTGATATCTAATTAGCACACAGGTAAGGAATTAAGAAAATCTTTATTTAAGGGTGAAGATGTTTCTCACAAAATCGTTGCCCCAATGCATCATTGAAATTCAAGCTGGAAAGATGATTTTAATATATCACTTGTACATTTTGTATTGCTCTTCTGGTGACAATGTAGTTTGTTTTTGTCAATTACCATTTTAATAATCGGGTAAAGAAAATTAATTGGATTTTTGAAAGAAAACAATACTGTCAATATACTATTAAAACAAATTAAAATGGTAAAAGTTATTGTACTTTAAGTAAAAATAAAAGAGCAAAAATATCAATCCCAGTTTTGGATTACTTTAATTAACAAAAAAAAATGCATATAGCAGAGGATAGTTTCAATCTGCCTACCTCTGGGTTATGGACCCAGCATGCTTCCATTAGAGTACTCTGCTGCACATGTAAGTGCAAGAGATCCTGAAGCACTCACTCATCATGGGAAAGTACCAATGTGTTTCTTCATTGGTTGATGGAAGAAACATCTTACAAAAACTCTCCACATTATTGACTTTTTAAAATGTTTCTAGGAATCGTTCTAGATGAATGCTTATTAGCCTTTGTCAGTATGTACTTTCACAAAGTGTCGCTGTGGCGCAATCAGTTAGTGTGTAAGGCTATTAACCAAAAGGTTGGTGGTTCAATCCCACCCAGGGACTTAATGGACCTTGTTATCAGATTTTGGTGATCTTTAAGTAGACAAGTCAAAATTTCAAACCCCCTGTTATGGTGTAGGGTACCTGGCCTTCTCTGATGTAGTTAGATTTGATTCAGTGATTTTATAAAAACAGCTAGGAAGCACAATTTAGCAGTGGGTTGCAGAGAAAAAGAAATATGCTGGCAGAAAAATCCAATTGAGTGATTAAACAGCTCTTCATTTTCTGGCTTTATTTTTATGCTAACTAATTTGTTCTCTGAAAAGTGTCCACAAAGCCAAGTATCTGATTAACATATTTGTAGGGATGGTTTTTCATCTATTACTAAATTAAACTTGCTTCATTGGAAAGGCAGCAAGACGCATCCTCATTTCAATATCTACTGAAATAATACAGGTTGACACCAGGAAACATTAACGCCACTGCATCCTTGCTGCTTTCTCATGTGGAAGTCTGTTTAATGTAAAAACAAGGTGATATCTAATTAGCACACAGGTAAGGAATTAAGAAAATCTTTATTTAAGGGTGAAGATGTTTCTCACAAAATCGTTGCCCCAATGCATCATTGAAATTCAAGCTGGAAAGATGATTTTAATGTATCACTTGTACATTTTGTATTGCTCTTCTGGTGACAATGTAGTTTGTTTTTGTCAATTACCATTTTAATAATAGGGTAAAGAAAATTAAGTGGATTTTTGAAAGAAAACAATACTGTCAATATACTATTAAAACAAATTAAAATGGTAAAAGTTATTGTACTTTAAGTAAAAATAAAAGCTAAAATATCAATCCCAGTTTTGGATCATTTTAATGAACAAAAAAAAAATGCATATAGCAAAGGATAGTTTCAATCTGCTACCTCTGGGTTATGGGCCCAGCATGCTTCCATTGCAGTACTCTGCTGCACATTTAAGTGCAAGAGATCCTGAAGCACTCACTCATCATGCGAAAGTACCAATGTGTTTCTTCATTGGTTGCTGGAAGAAACATCTTACAAAAACTCTCCAGATTATTGACTTTTTAAAGTTTTTCTAGGAAACGTTCTAGATGAATGCTTATTAGTCTTTGTCAGTATGGACTTTTTGCAAAGTGTCTCTGTGGCGCAATCTGTTAGTGTGTTCAGCTATTAATCAAAAGGTTGGTGGTTCAATCCCACCCAGGGACGTAATTGACCTTGTTATCAGATTTTGGTGATATTTAAGTAGACAAGTCAAAATTGCAAACCTTCTCTTATGGTGTAGGGTACCTGGCCTTCTCTGATGTAATCAGAGTTAGATTTGATTAAGTGATTTTATAAAAAAAACAGCTAGGAAGCACAATTTAGCAGTGGGTTGCAGAGAAAAAGAAAAATGCTGGCAGAAAAATCCAATTGAGTGATTAAACAGCTCTTCATTTTCTGGCTTTATTTTTATGATAACAAATTTGTTCTCTGAAAAGTGTCCACAAAGCCAAGTATCTGATTAACATCTTTGTAGGGATGGTTTTTCACCTATTACTAAATTAAACTTGCTTCATTAAAAAGGCAGCAAGATGCATCCTCATTTCAATATCTACAGAAATAATACAGGTTGACACCAGGAAACATTAACACCACTGCATCTTTGCTGTTTTCTCATGTGGAAGTCTGTTTAATGTGAAAACAAGGTGATATCTAATTAGCACACAGGTAAGGAATTAAGAAAATCTTTATTTAAGGGTGAAGATGTTTCTCACCAAAATCGTTGCCCCAATGCATCATTGAAATTCAAGCTGGAAAGATGATTTTAATATATCACTTGTACATTTTGTATTGCTCTTCTGGTGACAATGTAGTTTGTTTTTGTCAATTACCATTTTAATAATCGGGTAAAGAAAATTAATTGGATTTTTGAAAGAAAACAATACTGTCAATATACTATTAAAACAAATTAAAATGGTAAAAGTTATTGTACTTTAAGTAAAAATAAAAGCTAAAATATCAATCCCAGTTTTGGATTACTTTAATGAACAAAAAAAAATGCATATAGCAAAGGATAGTTTCAATCTGCCTACCTCTGGGTTATGGGCCCAGCATGCTTCCAGTGCAGTACTCTGCTGCACATGTAAGTGCAAGAGATCCTGAAGCACTCACTCATCATGCGAAAGTACCAATGTGTTTCTTCATTGGTTGCTGGAAGAAACATCTTACAAAAACTCTCCAGATTATTGACTTTTTAAAGTTTTTCTAGGAAACGTTCTAGATGAATGCTTATTAGTCTTTGTCAGTATGTACTTTTTGCAAAGTGTCTCTGTGGCGCAATCGGTTAGTGTGTTCAGCTATTAATCAAAAGGTTGGTGGTTCAATCCCACCCAGGGACGTAATTGACCTTGTGATCAGATTTTGGTAATATTTAAGTAGACAAGTCAAAATTGCAAAACCCCTCTTATGGTGTAGGGTACCTGGCCTTCTCTGATGTAATCAGAGTTAGATTTGATTAAGTGATTTTATAAAAAAAACAGCTAGGAAGCACAATTTAGCAGTGGGTTGCAGAGAAAAAGAAAAATGCTGGCAGAAAAATCCAATTGAGTGATTAAACAGCTCTTCATTTTCTGGCTTTATTTTTATGATAACAAATTTGTTCTCTGAAAAGTGTCCACAAAGCCAAGTATCTGATTAACATCTTTGTAGGGATGGTTTTTCACCTATTACTAAATTAAACTTGCTTCATTGGAAAGGCAGCAAGATGCATCCTCATTTCAATATCTACGGAAATAATACAGGTTGACACCAGGAAACATTAACGCCACTGCATCCTTGCTGCTTTCTCATGTGGAAGTCTGTTTAATGTGAAAACAAGGTGATATCTAATTAGCACACAGGTAAGGAATTAAGAAAATCTTTATTTAAGGGTGAAGATGTTTCTCACAAAATCGTTGCCCCAATGCATCATTGAAATTCAAGCTGGAAAGATGATTTTAATATATCACTTGTACATTTTGTATTGCTCTTCTGGTGACAATGTAGTTTGTTTTTGTCAATTACCATTTTAATAATCGGGTAAAGAAAATTAATTGGATTTTTGAAAGAAAACAATACTGTCAATATACTATTAAAACAAATTAAAATGGTAAAAGTTATTGTACTTTAAGTAAAAATAAAAGCTAAAATATCAATCCCAGTTTTGGATTACTTTAATTAACAAAAAAAAAATGCATATAGCAGAGGATAGTTTCAATCTGCCTACCTCTGGGTTATGGACCCAGCATGCTTTCATAACAGTACTCTGCTGCACATGTAAGTGCAAGAGATCCTGAAGCACTCACTCATCATGGGAAAGTACCAATGTGTTTCTTCATTGGTTGATGGAAGAAACATCTTACAAAAACTCTCCAGATTATTGACTATTTAAAGTTTTTATAGGAAACGTTCTAGATGAATGCTTATTAGCCTTTGTCAGTATGTACTTTTGCAAAGTGTCGCTGTGGCGCAATCAGTTAGTGTGTACAGCTATTAACCAAAAGGTTGGTGGTTTAATCCCACCCAGGGACATAATTGACCTTGTTATCAGATTTTGTTGATCTTTAAGTAGACAAGTCAAAATTTCGAAAACCCCTGTTATGGTGTAGGGTACCTGGCCTTCTCTGATGTAATCAGAGTTAGATTTGATTCAGTGATTTTATAAAAACAGCTAGGAAGCACAATTTAGCAGTGGGTTGCAGAGAAAAAGAAATATGCTGGCAAAAAAATCCAATTGAGTGATTAAACAGCTCTTCATTTTCTGGCTTTATTTTTATGCTAACAAATTTGTTCTCTGAAAAGTGTCCACAAAGCCAAGTATCTGATTAACATCTTTGTAGGGATGGTTTTTCACCTATTACTAAATTAAACTTGCTTCATTGGAAAGGCAGCAAGATGCATCCTCATTTCAATATCTACGGAAATAATACAGGTTGACACCAGGAAACATTAACGCCACTGCATCTTTGCTGGTTTAATCACTCAATTGGATTTTTCTGCCAGCATATTTCTTTTTCTCTGCAACCCACTGCTAAATTGTGCTTCCTAGCTGTTTTTATAAAATCACTGAATCAAATCTAACTCTGATTACATCAGAGAAGGCCAGGTACCCTACACCATAAGAGGGGGTTTGCAATTTTGACTTGTCTACTTAAATATCACCAAAATCTGATCACAAGGTCAATTACGTCCCTGGGTGGGATTGAACCACCAACCTTTTGATTAATAGCTGAACACACTAACTGATTGCGCCACAGAGACACTTTGCAAAAAGTATATACTGATAAAGACTAATAAGCATTCATCTAGATCGTTTCCTAGAAAAACTTTAAAAAGTCAATAATCTGGAGAGTGTTTGTAAGATGTTTCTTCCAGCAACCAATGAAGAAACACATTGGCACTTTCGCATGATGAGTGAGTGCTTCAGGATCTCTTGCACTTACATGTGCAGCAGAGTACTGCAATGGAAGCATGCTGGGTCCATAACCCAGAGGTAGGCAGATTGAAACTATCCTTTGCTATATGCATTTTTTTTTGTTCATTAAAGTAATCCAAAACTGGGATTGATATTTTAGCTTTTATTTTTACTTAAAGTACAATAACTTTTACCATTTTAATTTGTTTTAATAGTATATTGACAGTATTGTTTTCTTTCAAAAATCCACTTAATTTTCTTTACCCTATTATTAAAATGGTAATTGACAAAAACAAACTACATTGTCACCAGAAGAGCAATACAAAATGTACAAGTGATATATTAAAATCATCTTTCCAGCTTGAATTTCAATGATGCATTGGGGCAACGATTTTGTGAGAAACATCTTCACCCTTAAATAAAGATTTTCTTAATTCCTTACCTGTGTGCTAATTAGATATCACCTTGTTTTCACATTAAACAGACTTCCACATGAGAAAGCAGCAAGGATGCAGTGGCGTTAATGTTTCTTGGTGTCAACCTGTATTATTTCAGTAGATATTGAAATGAGGATGCATCTTGCTGCCTTTCCAATGAAGCAAGTTTAATTTAGTAATAGGTGAAAAACCATCCCTACAAATATGTTAATCAGATACTTGGCTTTGTGGAAACTTTTCAGAGAACAAATTAGTTAGCATAAAAATAAAGCCAGAAAATGAAGAGCTGTTTAATCACTCAATTGGATTTTTCTGCCAGCATTTTTCTTTTTCTCTGCAACCTACTGCTAAATTGTGCTTCCTAGCTGTTTTTATAAAATCACTGAATCAAATCTAACTCTGATTACATCAGAGAAGGCCAGGTACCCTACACCATAACAGGGGGTTTGAAATTTTGACTTGTCTACTTAAAGATCACCAAAATCTGATAACAAGGTCAATTAAGTCCCTGGGTGGGATTGAACCACCAACCTTTTGGTTAATAGCCTTACACACTAACTGATTGCGCCACCGCGACACTTTGCAAAAGTACATACTGACAAAGGCTAATAAGCATTCATCTAGAACGATTCCTAGAAACATTTTAAAAAGTCAATAATGTGGAGAGTTTTTGTATGATGTTTCTTCCATCAACCAATGAAGAAACACATTGGTACTTTCCCATGATGAGTGAGTGCTTCAGGATCTCTTGCACTTACATGTGCAGCAGAGTACTGTAATGGAAGCATGCTGGGTCCATAACCCAGAGGTAGGCAGATTGAAACTATCCTCTGCTATATGCATTTTTTTTTTGTTAATTAAAGTAATCCAAAACTGGGATTGATATTTTTGCTCTTTTATTTTTACTTAAAGTACAATAACTTTTACCATTTTAATTTGTTTTAATAGTATATTGACAGTATTGTTTTCTTTCAAAAATCCAATTAATTTTCTTTACCCGATTATTAAAATGGTAATTGACAAAAACAAACTACATTGTCACCAGAAGAGCAATACAAAATGTACAAGTGATATATTAAAATCATCTTTCCAGCTTGAATTTCAATGATGCATTGGGGCAACGATTTTGTGAGAAACATCTTCACCCTTAAATAAAGATTTTCTTAATTCCTTACCTGTGTGCTAATTAGATATCACCTTGTTTTCACATTAAACAGACTTCCACATGAGAAAGCAGCAAGGATGCAGTGGCGTTAATGTTTCCTGGTGTCAACCTGTATTATTTCAGTAGATATTGAAATGAGGATGCATCTTGCTGCCTTTCCAATGAAGCAAGTTTAATTTAGTAATAGGTGAAAAACCATCCCTACAAAGATGTTAATCAGATACTTGGCTTTGTGGACACTTTTCAGAGAACAAATTTGTTAGCATAAAAATAAAGCCAGAAAATGAAGAGCTGTTTAATCAGTCAATTGGATTTTTTTGCCAGCATATTTCTTTTTCTCTGCAACCCACTGCTAAATTGTGCTTCCTAGCTGTTTTTATAAAATCACTGAATCAAATCTAACTCTGATTACATCAGAGAAGGCCAGGTACCCTACACCATAACAGGGGTTTTCGAAATTTTGACTTGTCTACTTAAATAATACCAAAATCTGATCACAAGGTCAATTACATCCCTGGGTGGGATTGAACCACCAACCTTTTGATTAATAGCTGAACACACTAACCGATTGCGCCACAGAGACACTTTGCAAAAAGTACATACTGACAAAGACTAATAAGCATTCATCTAGAACGTTTCCTAGAAAAAACTTTAAAAAGTCAATAATCTGGAGAGTTTTTGTAAGATGTTTCTTCCAGCAACCAATGAAGAAACACATTGGTACTTTCGCATGATGAGTGAGTGCTTCAGGATCTCTTGCACTTACATGTGCAGCAGAGTACTGCACTGGAAGCATGCTGGGCCCATAACCCAGAGGTAGGCAGATTGAAACTATCCTTTGCTATATGCATTTTTTTTTTGTTCATTAAAGTAATCCAAAACTGGGATTGATATTTTAGCTTTTATTTTTACTTAAAGTACAATAACTTTTACCATTTTAATTTGTTTTAATAGTATATTGACAGTATTGTTTTCTTTCAAAAATCCAATTAATTTTCTTTACCCGATTATTAAAATGGTAATTGACAAAAACAAACTACATTGTCACCAGAAGAGCAATACAAAATGTACAAGTGATATATTAAAATCATCTTTCCAGCTTGAATTTCAATGATGCATTGGGGCAACGATTTGTGAGAAACATCTTCACCCTTAAATAAAGATTTTCTTAATTCCTTACCTGTGTGCTAATTAGATATCACCTTGTTTCACATTAAACAGACTTCCACATGAGAAAGCAGCAAGGATGCAGTGGCGTTAATGTTTCCTGGTGTCAACCTGTATTATTTCAGTAGATATTGAAATGAGGATGCATCTTGCTGCCTTTCCAATGAAGCAAGTTTAATTTAGTAATAGGTGAAAAACCATCACTACAAATATGTTAATCAGATACTTGGCTTTGTGGACACTTTTCAGAGAACAAATTAGTTAGCATAAAAATAAAGCCAGAAAATGAAGAGCTGTTTAATCACTCAATTGGATTTTTCTGCCAGCATATTTCTTTTTCTCTGCAACCCACTGCTAAATTGTGCTTCCTAGCTGTTTTTATAAAATCACTGAATCAAATCTAACTCTGATTACATCAGAGAAGGCCAGGTACCCTACACCATAACAGGGGGTTTGAAATTTTGACTTGTCTACTTAAAGATCACCAAAATCTGATAACAAGGTCAATTAAGTCGCTGGGTGGGATTGAACCACCAACCTTTTGGTTAATAGCCTTACACACTAACTGATTGCGCCACCGCGACACTTTGCAAAAGTACATACTGACAAAGGCTAATAAGCATTCATCTAGAACGATTCCTAGAAACATTTTAAAAAGTCAATAATGTGGAGAGTTTTTGTATGATGTTTCTTCCATCAACCAATGAAGAAACACATTGGTACTTTCCCATGATGAGTGAGTGCTTCAGGATCTCTTGCACTTACATGTGCAGCAGAGTACTGTAATGGAAGCATGCTGGGTCCATAACCCAGAGGTAGGCAGATTGAAACTATCCTCTGCTATATGCATTTTTTTTTTTGTTAATTAAAGTAATCCAAAACTGGGATTGATATTTTTGCTCTTTTATTTTTACTTAAAGTACAATAACTTTTACCATTTTAATTTGTTTTAATAGTATATTGACAGTATTGTTTTCTTTCAAAAATCCAATTAATTTTCTTTACCCGATTATTAAAATGGTAATTGACAAAAACAAACTACATTGTCACCAGAAGAGCAATACAAAATGTACAAGTGATATATTAAAATCATCTTTCCAGCTTGAATTTCAATGATGCATTGGGGCAACGATTTTGTGAGAAACATCTTCACCCTTAAATAAAGATTTTCTTAATTCCTTACCTGTGTGCTAATTAGATATCACCTTGTTTTCACATTAAACAGACTTCCACATGAGAAAGCAGCAAGGATGCAGTGGCGTTAATGTTTCCTGGTGTCAACCTGTATTATTTCAGTAGATATTGAAATGAGGATGCATCTTGCTGCCTTTCCAATGAAGCAAGTTTAATTTAGTAATAGGTGAAAAACCATCCCTACAAAGATGTTAATCAGATACTTGGCTTTGTGGACACTTTTCAGAGAACAAATTTGTTAGCATAAAAATAAAGCCAGAAAATGAAGAGCTGTTTAATCAGTCAATTGGATTTTTTTGCCAGCATATTTCTTTTTCTCTGCAACCCACTGCTAAATTGTGCTTCCTAGCTGTTTTTATAAAATCACTGAATCAAATCTAACTCTGATTACATCAGAGAAGGCCAGGTACCCTACACCATAACAGGGGTTTTCGAAATTTTGACTTGTCTACTTAAATATCACCAAAATCTGATCACAAGGTCAATTACGTCCCTGGGTGGGATTGAACCACCAACCTTTTGATTAACAGCTGAACACACTAACCGATTGCGCCACAGAGACACTTTGCAAAAAGTACATACTGACAAAGACTAATAAGCATTCATCTAGAACGTTTCCTAGAAAAACTTTAAAAAGTCAATAATCTGGAGAGTTTTTGTAAGATGTTTCTTCCAGCAACCAATGAAGAAACACATTGGTACTTTCGCATGATGAGTGAGTGCTTCAGGATCTCTTGCACTTACATGTGCAGCAGAGTACTGCACTGGAAGCATGCTGGGCCCATAACCCAGAGGTAGGCAGATTGAAACTATCCT
Source organism: Pseudophryne corroboree (assembly GCF_028390025.1). Taxonomy (NCBI): domain Eukaryota; kingdom Metazoa; phylum Chordata; class Amphibia; order Anura; family Myobatrachidae; genus Pseudophryne; species Pseudophryne corroboree. The sequence goes on from NW_026970524.1 coordinate 146,431, forward strand.
TTGCTATATGCATTTTTTTTTTTGTTCATTAAAGTAATCCAAAACTGGGATTGATATTTTAGCTTTTATTTTTACTTAAAGTACAATAACTTTTATTATTTTAATTTGTTTTAATAGTATATTGACAGTATTGTTTTCTTTCAAAAATCCAATTAATTTTCTTTACCCGATTATTAAAATGGTAATTGACAAAAACAAACTACATTGTCACCAGAAGAGCAATACAAAATGTACAAGTGATATATTAAAATCATCTTTCCAGCTTGAATTTCAATGACGCATTGGGGCAACGATTTTGTGAGAAACATCTTCACCCTTAAATAAAGATTTTCTTAATTCCTTACCTGTGTGCTAATTAGATATCACCTTGTTTTCACATTAAACAGACTTCCACATGAGAAAGCAGCAAGGATGCAGTGGCGTTAATGTTTCCTGGTGTCAACCTGTATTATTTCAGTAGATATTGAAATGAGGATGCATCTTGCTGCCTTTCCAATGAAGCAAGTTTAATTTAGTAATAGGTGAAAAACCATCACTACAAATATGTTAATCAGATACTTGGCTTTGTGGACACTTTTCAGAGAACAAATTAGTTAGCATAAAAATAAAGCCAGAAAATGAAGAGCTGTTTAATCACTCAATTGGATTTTTCTGCCAGCATATTTCTTTTTCTCTGCAACCCACTGCTAAATTGTGCTTCCTAGCTGTTTTTATAAAATCACTGAATCAAATCTAACTCTGATTACATCAGAGAAGGCCAGGTACCCTACACCATAACAGGGGGTTTGAAATTTTGACTTGTCTACTTAAAGATCACCAAAATCTGATAACAAGGTCAATTAAGCCCCTGGGTGGGATTGAACCACCAACCTTTTGGTTAATAGCCTTACACACTAACTGATTGCGCCACAGCGACACTTTGCAAAACTATATACTGACAAAGGCTAATAAGCATTCATCTAGAACGATTCCTAGAAACATTTAAAAAGTCAATAATGTGGAGAGTTTTTGTAAGATGTTTCTTCCATCAACCAATGAAGAAACACATTGGTACTTTCCCATGATGAGTGAGTGCTTCAGGATCTCTTGCACTTACATGTGCAGCAGAGTACTGTAATGGAAGCATGCTGGGTCCATAACCCAGAGGTAGGCAGATTGAAACTATCCTCTGCTATATGCATTTTTTTTGTTAATTAAAGTAATCCAAAACTGGGATTGATATTTTTGCTCTTTTATTTTTACTTAAAGTACAATAACTTTTACCATTTTAATTTGTTTTAATAGTATATTGACAGTATTGTTTTCTTTCAAAAATCCAATTAATTTTCTTTACCCGATTATTAAAATGGTAATTGACAAAAACAAACTACATTGTCACCAGAAGAGCAATACAAAATGTACAAGTGATATATTAAAATCATCTTTCCAGCTTGAATTTCAATGATGCATTGGGGCAACGATTTTGTGAGAAACATCTTCACCCTTAAATAAAGATTTTCTTAATTCCTTACCTGTGTGCTAATTAGATATCACCTTGTTTTCACATTAAACAGACTTCCACATGAGAAAGCAGCAAGGATGCAGTGGCGTTAATGTTTTACTTGCCTTACAGAGCAGCTCTGGAGCTGTTACAGTACCCAGCTGCTGCAAGAAATCAGCTTGAATGCTTTAGGGGCTGGGGCATGGCCAACATGAGCCCCACACCGAAGGAGGGTGGGGGTGTTTAATGCGAACTAGGGGTCATCCAAGCGTCGCAAAAGGCCGCCATGCCCTGCATATCCCTTTTCTCTTTTCATAAGCAGACGAGGGATGAAGCCAACTTTGACCCACTGCTTGGATGACATCACTTGCTGCCTTTCCAATGAAGCAAGTTTAATTTAGTAATAGGTGAAAAACCATCCCTACAAAGGTGTTAATCAGATACTTGGCTTTGTGGACACTTTTCAGAGAACAAATTTGTTAGCATAAAAATAAAGCCAGAAAATGAAGAGCTGTTTAATCACTCAATTGGATTTTTCTGCAAGCGTATTTCTTTTTCTCTGCAACCCATTTCTAAGTTGTGCTTCCTAGCTGTTCTTTTATAAAATCACTTAATCAAATCTAACTCTGATTACATCAGAGAAGGCCAGGTACCCTACACCATAAGAGGGGGTTTGAAATTTTGACTTGTCTACTTAAAGATCACCAAAATCTGATGACAAGGTCAATAACATCCCTGGGTGGGATTGAACCACCAACCCTTTGGTTAATAACCAAACACACTAACCGATTACACCACAGAGACACTTTGCAAAAGTACATACTGACAAAGGCTAATAAGCATTCATCTAGAACGTTTCCTAGAAAACTTTAAAAAGTCAATAATCTGGAGAGTTTTTGTAAGATGTTTCTTCCATCAACCAATGAAGAAACGCATTGGTACTTTCCCATGATGAGTGAGTGCTTCAGGATCTCTTGCACTTACATGTGCAGCAGAGTACTGCAATGGAAGCATGCTGGGCCCCTTAACCCAGAGGTAGGCAGATTGAAACTATCCTCTGCTATATGCATTTTTTTTTTGTTAATTAAAGTAATCCAAAACTGGGATTGATATTTTTGCTCTTTTATTTTTACTTAAAGTACAATAACTTTTACCATTTTAATTTGTTTTAATAGTATATTGACAGTATTGTTTTCTTTCAAAAATCCACTTAATTTTCTTTACCCTATTATTAAAATGGTAATTGACAAAAACAAACTACATTGTCACCAGAAGAGCAATACAAAATGTACAAGTGATATATTAAAATCATCTTTCCAGCTTGAATTTCAATGATGCATTGGGGCAACAATTTTGTGAGAAACATCTTCACCCTTAAATAAAGATTTTCTTAATTCCTTACCTGTGTGCTAATTAGATATCACCTTGTTTTCACATTAAACAGACTTCCACATGAGAAAGCAGCAAGGATGCAGTGGCGTTAATGTTTCCTGGTGTCAACCTGTATTATTTCAGTAGATATTGAAATGAGGATGCATCTTGCTGCCTTTCCAATGAAGCAAGTTTAATTTAGTAATAGGTGAAAAACCATCCCTACAAAGATGTTAATCAGACACTTGGCTTTGTGGACACTTTTCAGAGAACAAATTTGTTAGCATAAAAATAAAGCCAGAAAATGAAGAGCTGTTTAATCACTCAATTGGATTTTTTTGCCAGCATATTTCTTTTTCTCTGCAAACCACTGCTAAATTGTGCTTCCTAGCTGTTTTTATAAAATCACTGAATCAAATCTAACTCTGATTACATCAGAGAAGGCCAGGTACCCTACACCATAACAGGGGTTTTTGAAATTTTGACTTGTCTACTTAAAGATCACCAAAATCTGATAACAAGGTCAATTACATCCCTGGGTGGGATTGAACCACCAACCTTTTGGTTAATAGCCGTACACACTAACTGATTGCGCCACAGCGACACTTTGCAAAAGTACATACTGACAAAGGCTAATAAGCATTCATCTAGAACGTTTCCTAGAAAAACTTTAAATAGTCAATAATCTGGAGAGTTTTTGTAAGATGTTTCTTCCATCAACCAATGAAGAAACACATTGGTACTTTCCCATGATGAGTGAGTACTTCAGGATCTCTTGCAATTACATGTGCAGCAGAGTACTGTAATGGAAGCATGCTGGGTCCATAGCCCAGAGGTAGGCAGATTGAAACTATCCTCTGCTATATGCGTTTTTTTTTGTTAATTAAAGTAATCCAAAACTGGGATTGATATTTTTGCTCTTTTATTTTTACTTAAAGTACAATAACTTTTACCATTTTCATTTGTTTTAATAGTATATTGACAGTATTGTTTTCTTTCAAAAATCCACTTAATTTTCTTTACCCGATTATTAAAATGGTAATTGACAAAAACAAACTACATTGTCACCAGAAGAGCAATACAAAATGTACAAGTGATATATTAAAATCATCTTTCCAGCTTGAATTTCAATGATGCATTGGGGCAACGATTTTGTGAGAAACATCTTCACCCTTAAATAAAGATTTTCTTAATTCCTTACCTGTGTGCTAATTAGATATCACCTTGTTTTCACATTAAACAGACTTCCACATGAGAAAGCAGCAAGGATGCAGTGGCGTTAATGTTTCCTGGTGTCAACCTGTATTATTTCAGTAGATATTCAAATGAGGATGCATCTTGCTGCCTTTCCAATGAAGCAAGTTTAATTTAGTAATAGGTGAAAAACCATCCCTACAAAGGTGTTAATCAGAAACTTGGCTTTGTGGACACTTTTCAGAGAACAAATTTGTTAGCATAAAAATAAAGCCAGAAAATGAAGAGCTGTTTAATCACTCAATTGGATTTTTTTGCCAGCATATTTCTTTTTCTCTGCAACCCACTGCTAAATTGTGCTTCCTAGCTGTTTTTATAAAATCACTGAATCAAATCTAACTCTGATTACATCAGAGAAGGTCAGGTACCCTACACCATAAGAGGGGGTTTGAAATTTTGACTTGTCTACATAAAGATCACCAAAATCTGATAACAAGGTCAATTACGTCCCTGGGTGGGATTGAACCACCAACCTTTTGGTTAATAGCCTTACACAGTAACTGATTGCGCCACAGCAACACTTTGCAAAAGTCCTTACTGACAAAGGCTAATAAGCATTCATCTAGAACGATTCCTAGAAACATTTTAAAAAGTCAATAATGTGGAGAGTTTTTGTAAGATGTTTCTTCCATCAACCAATGAAGAAACACATTGGTACTTTCCCATGATGAGTGAGTGCTTCAGGATCTCTTGCACTTACATGTGCAGCAGAGTACTGTAATGGAAGCATGCTGGGTCCATAACCCAGAGGTAGGCAGATTGAAACTATCCTCTGCTATATGCATTTTTTTTTTGTTAATTAAAGTAATCCAAAACTGGGATTGATATTTTTGCTCTTTTATTTTTACTTAAAGTACAATAACTTTTACCATTTTAATTTGTTTTAATAGTATATTGACAGTATTGTTTTCTTTCAAAAATCCAATTAATTTTCTTTACCCGATTATTAAAATGGTAATTGACAAAAACAAACTACATTGTCACCAGAAGAGCAATACAAAATGTACAAATGATATATTAAAATCATCTTTCCAGCTTGAATTTCAATGATGCATTGGGGCAACGATTTTGTGAGAAACATCTTCACCCTTAAATAAAGATTTTCTTAATTCCTTACCTGTGTGCTAATTAGATATCACCTTGTTTTCACATTAAACAGACTTCCACATGAGAAAGCAGCAAGGATGCAGTGGCGTTAATGTTTCCTGGTGTCAACCTGTATTATTTCAGTAGATATTGAAATGAGGATGCATCTTGCTGCCTTTCCAATGAAGCAAGTTTAATTTAGTAATAGGTGAAAAACCATCCCTACAAAGATGTTAATCAGATACTTGGCTTTGTGGACACTTTTCAGAGAACAAATTTGTTAGCATAAAAATAAAGCCAGAAAATGAAGAGCTATTTAATCACTCAATTGGATTTTTTTGCCAGCATATTTCTTTTTCTCTGCAACCCACTGCTAAATTGTGCTTCCTAGCTGTTTTTATAAAATCACTGAATCAAATCTAACTCTGATTACATCAGAGAAGGCCAGGTACCCTACACCATAACAGGGGTTTTCGAAATTTTGACTTGTCTACATAAAGATCACCAAAATCGGATAACAAGGTCAATTACATCCCTGGGTGGGATTGAACCACCAACCTTTTGGTTAATAGCCTTACACAGTAACTGATTGCGCCACAGCAACACTGCAAAAGTCCATACTGACAAAGGCTAATAAGCATTCATCTAGAATGATTCCTAGAAACATTTTAAAAAGTCAATAATGTGGAGAGTTTTTGTAAGATGTTTCTTCCATCAACCAATGAAGAAACACATTGGTACTTTCCCATGATGAGTGAGTGCTTCAGGATCTCTTGCACTTACATGTGCAGCAGAGGACTGTAATGGAAGCATGCTGGGTCCATAACCCAGAGGTAGGCAGATTGAAACTATCCTCTGCTATATGCATTTTTTTTTGTTAATTAAAGTAATCCAAAACTGGTATTGATATTTTTGCTCTTTTATTTTTACTTAAAGTACAATAACTTTTACCATTTTAATTTGTTTTAATAGTATATTGACAGTATTGTTTTCTTTCAAAAATCCACTTAATTTTCTTTACCCGATTATTAAAATGGTAATTGACAAAAACAAACTACATTGTCACCAGAAGAGCAATACAAAATGTACAAGTGATATATTAAAATCATCTTTCCAGCTTGAATTTCAATGATGCATTGGGGCAACGATTTTGTGAGAAACATCTTACCCTTAAATAAAGATTTTCTTAATTCCTTACCTGTGTGCTAATTAGATATCACCTTGTTTTCACATTAAACAGACTTCCACATGAGAAAGCAGCAAGGATGCAGTGGCGTTAATGTTTCCTGGTGTCAACCTGTATTATTTCAGTAGATATTGAAATGAGGATGCATCTTGCTGCCTTTCCAATGAAGCAAGTTTAATTTAGTAATAGGTGAAAAACCATCCCTACAAAGGTGTTAATCAGAAACTTGGCTTTGTGGACACTTTTCAGAGAACAAATTTGTTAGCATAAAAATAAAGCCAGAAAATGAAGAGCTGTTTAATCACTCAATTGGATTTTTTTGCCAGCATATTTCTTTTTCTCTGCAACCCACTGCTAAATTGTGCTTCCTAGCTGTTTTTATAAAATCACTGAATCAAATCTAACTCTGATTACATCAGAGAAGGCCAGGTACCCTACACCATAAGAGGGGGTTTGAAATTTTGACTTGTCTACATAAAGATCACCAAAATCTGATAACAAGGTCAATTACGTCCCTGGGTAGGATTGAACCACCAACCTTTTGGTTAATAGTCTTACACAGTAACTGATTGCGCCACAGCAACACTTTGCGAAAGTCCATACTAACAAAGGCTAATAAGCATTCATCTAGAACGATTCCTAGAAACATTTTAAAAAGTCAATAATGTGGAGAGTTTTTGTAAGATGTTTCTTCCATCAACCAATGAAGAAACACATTGGTACTTTCCCATGATGAGTGAGTGCTTCAGGATCTCTTGCACTTACATGTGCAGCAGAGTACTGTAATGGAAGCATGCTGGGTCCATAACCCAGAGGTAGGCAGATTGAAACTATCCTCTGCTATATGCATTTTTTTTGTTAATTAAAGTAATCCAAAACTGGGATTGATATTTTTGCTCTTTTATTTTTACTTAAAGTACAATAACTTTTACCATTTTAATTTGTTTTAATAGTATATTGACAGTATTGTTTTCTTTCAAAAATCCAATTAATTTTCTTTACCCGATTATTAAAATGGTAATTGACAAAAACAAACTACATTGTCACCAGAAGAGCAATACAAAATGTACAAATGATATATTAAAATCATCTTTCCAGCTTGAATTTCAATGATGCATTGGGGCAACGATTTTGTGAGAAACATCTTCACCCTTAAATAAAGATTTTCTTAATTCCTTACCTGTGTGCTAATTAGATATCACCTTGTTTTCACATTAAACAGACTTCCACATGAGAAAGCAGCAAGGATGCAGTGGCGTTAATGTTTCCTGGTGTCAACCTGTATTATTTCAGTAGATATTGAAATGAGGATGCATCTTGCTGCCTTTCCAATGAAGCAAGTTTAATTTAGTAATAGGTGAAAAACCATCCCTACAAAGATGTTAATCAGATACTTGGCTTTGTGGACACTTTTCAGAGAACAAATTTGTTAGCATAAAAATAAAGCCAGAAAATGAAGAGCTGTTTAATCACTCAATTGGATTTTTTTGCCAGCATATTTCTTTTTCTCTGCAAACCACTGCTAAATTGTGCTTCCTAGCTGTTTTTATAAAATCACTGAATCAAATCTAACTCTGATTACATCAGAGAAGGCCAGGTACCCTAAACCATAACAGGGGTTTTTGAAATTTTGACTTGTCTACTTAAAGATCACCAAAATCTGATAACAAGGTCAATTACATCCCTGGGTGGGATTGAACCACCAACCTTTTGGTTAATAGCCGTACACACTAACTGATTGCGCCACAGCGACACTTTGCAAAAGTACATACTGACAAAGGCTAATAAGCATTCATCTAGAACGTTTCCTAGAAAAACTTTAAATAGTCAATAATCTGGAGAGTTTTTGTAAGATGTTTCTTCCATCAACCAATGAAGAAACACATTGGTACTTTCCCATGATGAGTAAGTACTTCAGGATCTCTTGCAATTACATGTGCAGCAGAGTACTGTAATGGAAGCATGCTGGGTCCATAGCCCAGAGGTAGGCAGATTGAAACTATCCTCTGCTATATGCGTTTTTTTTTGTTAATTAAAGTAATCCAAAACTGGGATTGATATTTTTGCTCTTTTATTTTTACTTAAAGTACAATAACTTTTACCATTTTCATTTGTTTTAATAGTATATTGACAGTATTGTTTTCTTTCAAAAATCCACTTAATTTTCTTTACCCGATTATTAAAATGGTAATTGACAAAAACAAACTACATTGTCACCAGAAGAGCAATACAAAATGTACAAGTGTTATATTAAAATCATCTTTCCAGCTTGAATTTCAATGATGCATTGGGGCAACGATTTTGTGAGAAACATCTTCACCCTTAAATAAAGATTTTCTTAATTCCTTACCTGTGTGCTAATTAGATATCACCTTGTTTTCACATTAAACAGACTTCCACATGAGAAAGCAGCAAGGATGCAGTGGCGTTAATGTTTCCTGGTGTCAACCTGTATTATTTCAGTAGATATTCAAATGAGGATGCATCTTGCTGCCTTTCCAATGAAGCAAGTTTAATTTAGTAATAGGTGAAAAACCATCCCTACAAAGGTGTTAATCAGAAACTTGGCTTTGTGGACACTTTTCAGAGAACAAATTTGTTAGCATAAAAATAAAGCCAGAAAATGAAGAGCTATTTAATCACTCAATTGGATTTTTTTGCCAGCATATTTCTTTTTCTCTGCAACCCACTGCTAAATTGTGCTTCCTAGCTGTTTTTATAAAATCACTGAATCAAATCTAACTCTGATTACATCAGAGAAGGCCAGGTACCCTACACCATAAGAGGGGGTTTGAAATTTTGACTTGTCTACATAAAGATCACCAAAATCTGATAACAAGGTCAATTACGTCCCTGGGTGGGATTGAACCACCAACCTTTTGGTTAATAGTCTTACACAGTAACTGATTGCGCCACAGCAACACTTTGCGAAAGTCCATACTGACAAAGGCTAATAAGCATTCATCTAGAACGATTCCTAGAAACATTTTAAAAAGTCAATAATGTGGAGAGTTTTTGTAAGATGTTTCTTCCATCAACCAATGAAGAAACACATTGGTACTTTCCCATGATGAGTGAGTGCTTCAGGATCTCTTGCACTTACATGTGCAGCAGAGTACTGTAATGGAAGCATGCTGGGTCCATAACCCAGAGGTAGGCAGATTGAAACTATCCTCTGCTATATGCATTTTTTTTGTTAATTAAAGTAATCCAAAACTGGGATTGATATTTTTGCTCTTTTATTTTTACTTAAAGTACAATAACTTTTACCATTTTAATTTGTTTTAATAGTATATTGACAGTATTGTTTTCTTTCAAAAATCCAATTAATTTTCTTTACCCGATTATTAAAATGGTAATTGACAAAAACAAACTACATTGTCACCAGAAGAGCAATACAAAATGTACAAATGATATATTAAAATCATCTTTCCAGCTTGAATTTCAATGATGCATTGGGGCAACGATTTTGTGAGAAACATCTTCACCCTTAAATAAAGATTTTCTTAATTCCTTACCTGTGTGCTAATTAGATATCACCTTGTTTTCACATTAAACAGACTTCCACATGAGAAAGCAGCAAGGATGCAGTGGCGTTAATGTTTCCTGGTGTCAACCTGTATTATTTCAGTAGATATTGAAATGAGGATGCATCTTGCTGCCTTTCCAATGAAGCAAGTTTAATTTAGTAATAGGTGAAAAACCATCCCTACAAAGATGTTAATCAGATACTTGGCTTTGTGGACACTTTTCAGAGAACAAATTTGTTAGCATAAAAATAAAGCCAGAAAATGAAGAGCTATTTAATCACTCAATTGGATTTTTTTGCCAGCATATTTCTTTTTCTCTGCAACCCACTGCTAAATTGTGCTTCCTAGCTGTTTTTATAAAATCACTGAATCAAATCTAACTCTGATTACATCAGAGAAGGCCAGGTACCCTACACCATAACAGGGGTTTTCGAAATTTTGACTTGTCTACATAAAGATCACCAAAATCTGATAACAAGGTCAATTACATCCCTGGGTGGGATTGAACCACCAACCTTTTGGTTAATAGCCTTACACAGTAACTGATTGCGCCACAGCAACACTTTGCAAAAGTCCATACTGACAAAGGCTAATAAGCATTCATCTAGAACGATTCCTAGAAACATTTTAAAAAGTCAATAATGTGGAGAGTTTTTGTAAGATGTTTCTTCCATCAACCAATGAAGAAACACATTGGTACTTTCCCATGATGAGTGAGTGCTTCAGGATCTCTTGCACTTACATGTGCAGCAGAGGACTGTAATGGAAGCATGCTGGGTCCATAACCCAGAGGTAGGCAGATTGAAACTATCCTCTGCTATATGCATTTTTTTTTTGTTAATTAAAGTAATCCAAAACTGGTATTGATATTTTTGCTCTTTTATTTTTACTTAAAGTACAATAACTTTTACCATTTTAATTTGTTTTAATAGTATATTGACAGTATTGTTTTCTTTCAAAAATCCACTTAATTTTCTTTACCCGATTATTAAAATGGTAATTGACAAAAACAAACTACATTGTCACCAGAAGAGCAATACAAAATGTACAAGTGATATATTAAAATCATCTTTCCAGCTTGAATTTCAATGATGCATTGGGGCAACGATTTTGTGAGAAACATCTTACCCTTAAATAAAGATTTTCTTAATTCCTTACCTGTGTGCTAATTAGATATCACCTTGTTTTCACATTAAACAGACTTCCACATGAGAAAGCAGCAAGGATGCAGTGGCGTTAATGTTTCCTGGTGTCAACCTGTATTATTTCAGTAGATATTGAAATGAGGATGCATCTTGCTGCCTTTCCAATGAAGCAAGTTTAATTTAGTAATAGGTGAAAAACCATCCCTACAAAGATGTTAATCCGATACTTGGCTTTGTGGACACTTTTTAGAGAACAAATTAGTTAGCATAAAAATAAAGCCAGAAAATGAAGAGCTGTTTAATCACTCAATTGGATTTTTCTGCCAGCATATTTCATTTTCTCTGCAAACCACTGCTAAATTGTGCTTCCTAGCTGTTTTTTGATAAAATCACTTAATCAAATCTAACTCTGATTACATCAGAGTAGGCCAGGTACCCTACACCATAAGAGGGGGTTTGAAATTTTGACTTGTCTACTTAAAGATCACCAAAATCTGATGACAAGGTCAATAACATCCCTGGGTGGGATTGAACCACCAACCCTTTGGTTAATAACCAAACACACTAACCGATTGCACCACAGAGACACTTTGCAAAAGTACATACTGACAAAGGCTAATAAGCATTCATCTAGAACGTTTCCTAGAAAACTTTAAAAAGTCAATAATCTGGAGAGTTTTTGTAAGATGTTTCTTCCATCAACCAATGAAGAAACGCATTGGTACTTTCCCATGATGAGTGAGTGCTTCAGGATCTCTTGCACTTACATGTGCAGCAGAGTACTGCAATGGAAGCATGCTGGGCCCCTTAACCCAGAGGTAGGCAGATTGAAACTATCCTCTGCTATATGCATTTTTTTTTTGTTAATTAAAGTAATCCAAAACTGGGATTGATATTTTTGCTCTTTTATTTTTACTTAAAGTACAATAACTTTTACCATTTTAATTTGTTTTAATAGTATATTGACAGTATTGTTTTCTTTCAAAAATCCACTTAATTTTCTTTACCCTATTATTAAAATGGTAATTGACAAAAACAAACTACATTGTCACCAGAAGAGCAATACAAAATGTACAAGTGATATATTAAAATCATCTTTCCAGCTTGAATTTCAATGATGCATTGGGGCAACGATTTTGTGAGAAACATCTTCACCCTTAAATAAAGATTTTCTTAATTCCTTACCTGTGTGCTAATTAGATATCACCTTGTTTTCACATTAAACAGACTTCCACATGAGAAAGCAGCAAGGATGCAGTGGCGTTAATGTTTCCTGGTGTCAACCTGTATTATTTCAGTAGATATTGAAATGAGGATGCATCTTGCTGCCTTTCCAATGAAGCAAGTTTAATTTAGTAATAGGTGAAAAACCATCCCTACAAAGATGTTAATCAGATACTTGGCTTTGTGGACACTTTTCAGAGAACAAATTTGTTAGCATAAAAATAAAGCCAGAAAATGAAGAGCTGTTTAATCACTCAATTGGATTTTTTTGCCAGCATATTTCTTTTTCTCTGCAAACCACTGCTAAATTGTGCTTCCTAGCTGTTTTTATAAAATCACTGAATCAAATCTAACTCTGATTACATCAGAGAAGGCCAGGTACCCTACACCATAACAGGGGTTTTTGAAATTTTGACTTGTCTACTTAAAGATCACCAAAATCTGATAACAAGGTCAATTACATCCCTGGGTGGGATTGAACCACCAACCTTTTGGTTAATAGCCGTACACACTAACTGATTGCGCCACAGCGACACTTTGCAAAACTACATACTGACAAAGGCTAATAAGCATTCATCTAGAACGTTTCCTAGAAAAACTTTAAGTAGTCAATAATCTGGAGAGTTTTTGTAAGATGTTTCTTCCATCAACCAATGAAGAAACACATTGGTACTTTCCCATGATGAGTGAGTACTTCAGGATCTCTTGCAATTACATGTGCAGCAGAGTACTGTAATGGAAGCATGCTGGGTCCATAGCCCAGAGGTAGGCAGATTGAAACTATCCTCTGCTATATGCGTTTTTTTTTGTTAATTAAAGTAATCCAAAACTGGGATTGATATTTTTGCTCTTTTATTTTTACTTAAAGTACAATAACTTTTACCATTTTCATTTGTTTTAATAGTATATTGACAGTATTGTTTTCTTTCAAAAATCCACTTAATTTTCTTTACCCGATTATTAAAATGGTAATTGACAAAAACAAACTACATTGTCACCAGAAGAGCAATACAAAATGTACAAGTGATATATTAAAATCATCTTTCCAGCTTGAATTTCAATGATGCATTGGGGCAACGATTTTGTGAGAAACATCTTCACCCTTAAATAAAGATTTTCTTAATTCCTTACCTGTGTGCTAATTAGATATCACCTTGTTTTCACATTAAACAGACTTCCACATGAGAAAGCAGCAAGGATGCAGTGGCGTTAATGTTTCCTGGTGTCAACCTGTATTATTTCAGTAGATATTCAAATGAGGATGCATCTTGCTGCCTTTCCAATGAAGCAAGTTTAATTTAGTAATAGGTGAAAAACCATCCCTACAAAGGTGTTAATCAGAAACTTGGCTTTGTGGACACTTTTCAGAGAACAAATTTGTTAGCATAAAAATAAAGCCAGAAAATGAAGAGCTGTTTAATCACTCAATTGGATTTTTTTGCCAGCATATTTCTTTTTCTCTGCAACCCACTGCTAAATTGTGCTTCCTAGCTGTTTTTATAAAATCACTGAATCAAATCTAACTCTGATTACATCAGAGAAGGCCAGGTACCCTACACCATAAGAGGGGGTTTGAAATTTTGACTTGTCTACATAAAGATCACCAAAATCTGCTAACAAGGTCAATTACGTCCCTGGGTGGGATTGAACCACCAACCTTTTGGTTAATAGCCTTACACAGTAACTGATTGCGCCACAGCAACACTTTGCAAAAGTACATACTGACAAAGGCTAATAAGCATTCATCTAGAACGTTTCCTAGAAAACTTTAAAAAGTCAATAATCTGGAGAGTTTTTGTAAGATGTTTCTTCCATCAACCAATGAAGAAACGCATTGGTACTTTCCCATGATGAGTGAGTGCTTCAGGTTCTCTTGCACTTACATGTGCAGCAGAGTACTGCAATGGAAGCATGCTGGGCCCCTTAACCCAGAGGTAGGCAGATTGAAACTATCCTCTGCTATATGCATTTTTTTTTGTTAATTAAAGTAATCCAAAACTGGGATTGATATTTTTGCTCTTTTATTTTTACTTAAAGTACAATAACTTTTACCATTTTAATTTGTTTTAATAGTATATTGACAGTATTGTTTTCTTTCAAAAATCCACTTAATTTTCTTTACCCTATTATTAAAATGGTAATTGACAAAAACAAACTACATTGTCACCAGAAGAGCAATACAAAATGTACAAGTGATATATTAAAATCATCTTTCCAGCTTGAATTTCAATGATGCATTGGGGCAACGATTTTGTGAGAAACATCTTCACCCTTAAATAAAGATTTTCTTAATTCCTTACCTGTGTGCTAATTAGATATCACCTTGTTTTCACATTAAACAGACTTCCACATGAGAAAGCAGCAAGGATGCAGTGGCGTTAATGTTTCCTGGTGTCAACCTGTATTATTTCAGTAGATATTGAAATGAGGATGCATCTTGCTGCCTTTCCAATGAAGCAAGTTTAATTTAGTAATAGGTGAAAAACCATCCCTACAAAGATGTTAATCAGATACTTGGCTTTGTGGACACTTTTCAGAGAACAAATTTGTTAGCATAAAAATAAAGCCAGAAAATGAAGAGCTGTTTAATCACTCAATTGGATTTTTTTGCCAGCATATTTCTTTTTCTCTGCAAACCACTGCTAAATTGTGCTTCCTAGCTGTTTTTATAAAATCACTGAATCAAATCTAACTCTGATTACATCAGAGAAGGCCAGGTACCCAACACCATAACAGGGGTTTTTGAAATTTTGACTTGTCTACTTAAAGATCACCAAAATCTGATAACAAGGTCAATTACATCCCTGCGTGGGATTGAACCACCAACCTTTTGGTTAATAGCCGTACACACTAACTGATTGCGCCACAGCGACACTTTGCAAAAGTATATACTGACAAAGGCTAATAAGCATTCATCTAGAACGTTTCCTAGAAAAACTTTAAGTAGTCAATAATCTGTAGAGTTTTTGTAAGATGTTTCTTCCATCAACCAATGAAGAAACACATTGGTACTTTCCCATGATGAGTGAGTTCTTCAGGATCTCTTGCAATTACATGTGCAGCAGAGTACTGTAATGGAAGCATGCTGGGTCCATAGCCCAGAGGTAGGCAGATTGAAACTATCCTCTGCTATATGCGTTTTTTTTTGTTAATTAAAGTAATCCAAAACTGGGATTGATATTTTTGCTCTTTTATTTTTACTTAAAGTACAATAACTTTTACCATTTTCATTTGTTTTAATAGTATATTGACAGTATTGTTTTCTTTCAAAAATCCACTTAATTTTCTTTACCCGATTATTAAAATGGTAATTGACAAAAACAAACTACATTGTCACCAGAAGAGCAATACAAAATGTACAAGTGATATATTAAAATAATCTTTCCAGCTTGAATTTCAATGATGCATTGGGGCAACGATTTTGTGAGAAACATCTTCACCCTTAAATAAAGATTTTCTTAATTCCTTACCTGTGTGCTAATTAGATATCACCTTGTTTTCACATTAAACAGACTTCCACATGAGAAAGCAGCAAGGATGCAGTGGCGTTAATGTTTCCTGGTGTCAACCTGTATTATTTCAGTAGATATTCAAATGAGGATGCATCTTGCAGCCTTTCCAATGAAGCAAGTTTAATTTAGTAATAGGTGAAAAACCATCCCTACAAAGGTGTTAATCAGAAACTTGGCTTTGTGGACACTTTTCAGAGAACAAATTGGTTAGCATAAAAATAAAGCCAGAAAATGAAGAGCTGTTTAATCACTCAATTGGATTTTTTTGCCAGCATATTTCTTTTTCTCTGCAACCCACTGCTAAATTGTGCTTCCTAGCTGTTTTTATAAAATCACTGAATCAAATCTAACTCTGATTACATCAGAGAAGGCCAGGTACCCTACACCATAAGAGGGGGTTTGAAATTTTGACTTGTCTACATAAAGATCACCAAAATCTGATAACAAGGTCAATTACGTCCCTGGGTGGGATTGAACCACCAACCTTTTGGTTATTAGCCTTACACAGTAACTGATTGCGCCACAGCAACACTTTGCAAAAGTCCATACTGACAAAGGCTAATAAGCATTCATCTAGAACGATTCCTAGAAACATTTTAAAAAGTCAATAATGTGGAGAGTTTTTGTAAGATGTTTCTTCCATCAACCAATGAAGAAACACATTGGTACTTTCCCATGATGAGTGAGTGCTTCAGGATCTCTTGCACTTACATGTGCAGCAGAGTACTGTAATGGAAGCATGCTGGGTCCATAACCCAGAGGTAGGCAGATTGAAACTATCCTCTGCTATATGCATTTTTTTTTGTTAATTAAAGTAATCCAAAACTGGGATTGATATTTTTGCTCTTTTATTTTTACTTAAAGTACAATAACTTTTACCATTTTAATTTGTTTTAATAGTATATTGACAGTATTGTTTTCTTTCAAAAATCCAATTAATTTTCTTTACCCGATTATTAAAATGGTAATTGACAAAAACAAACTACATTGTCACCAGAAGAGCAATACAAAATGTACAAATTATATATTAAAATCATCTTTCCAGCTTGAATTTCAATGATGCATTGGGGCAACGATTTTGTGAGAAACATCTTCACCCTTAAATAAAGATTTTCTTAATTCCTTACCTGTGTGCTAATTAGATATCACCTTGTTTTCACATTAAACAGACTTCCACATGAGAAAGCAGCAAGGATGCAGTGGCGTTAATGTTTCCTGGTGTCAACCTGTATTATTTCAGTAGATATTGAAATGAGGATGCACCTTGCTGCCTTTCCAATGAAGCAAGTTTAATTTAGTAATAGGTGAAAAACCATCCCTACAAAGATGTTAATCAGATACTTGGCTTTGTGGACACTTTTCAGAGAACAAATTTGTTAGCATAAAAATAAAGCCAGAAAATGAAGAGCTATTTAATCACTCAATTGGATTTTTTTGCCAGCATATTTCTTTTTCTCTGCAACCCACTGCTAAATTGTGCTTCCTAGCTGTTTTTATAAAATCACTGAATCAAATCTAACTCTGATTACATCAGAGAAGGCCAGGTACCCTACACCATAACAGGGGTTTTCGAAATTTTGACTTGTCTACATAAAGATCACCAAAATCTGATAACAAGGTCAATTACGTCCCTGGGTGGGATTGAACCACCAACCTTTTGGTTAATAGCCTTACGCAGTAACTGATTGCACCACAGCAACACTTTGCAAAAGCCCATACTGACAAAGGCTAATAAGCATTCATCTAGAACGATTCCTAGAAACATTTTAAAAAGTCAATAATGTGGAGAGTTTTTGTAAGATGTTTCTTCCATCAACCAATGAAGAAACACATTGGTACTTTCCCATGATGAGTGAGTGCTTCAGGATCTCTTGCACTTACATGTGCAGCAGAGTACTGTAATGGAAGCATGCTGGGTCCATAACCCAGAGGTAGGCAGATTGAAACTATCCTCTGCTATATGCATTTTTTTTTTGTTAATTAAAGTAATCCAAAACTGGGATTGATATTTTTGCTCTTTTATTTTTACTTAAAGTACAATAACTTTTACCATTTTAATTTGTTTTAATAGTATATTGACAGTATTGTTTTCTTTCAAAAATCCACTTAATTTTCTTTACCCGATTATTAAAATGGTAATTGACAAAAACAAACTACATTATCACCAGAAGAGCAATATAAAATGTTCAAGTAATATATTAAAATCATCTTTCCAGCTTGGATTTCAATGATGCATTGGGGCAACGATTTTGTGAGAAACATCTTCACCCTTAAATAAAGATTTTCTTAATTCCTTACCTGTGTGCTAATTAGAGATCACCTTGTTTTCACATTAAACAGACTTCCACATGAGAAAACAGCAAAGATGCAGTGGCGTTAATGTTTCATGGTGTCAACCTGTATTATTTCCGTAGATATTGAAATGAGGATACATCTTGCTGCCTTTCCAATGAAGCAAGTTTAATTTAGTAATAGGTGAAAAACCATCCCTACAAAGATGTTAATCAGATACTTGGCTTTGTGGACACTTTTCAGAGAACAAATTTGTTATCATAAAAATAAAGCCAGAAAATGAAGAGCTGTTTAATCACTCAATTGGATTTTTCTGCCAGCATTTTTCTTTTTCTCTGCAACCCACTGCTAAATTGTGCTTCCTAGCTGTTTTTTTTATAAAATCACTTAATTAAATCTAACTCTGATTACATCAGAGAAGGCCAGGTACCCTACACCATAAGAGGGGGTTTGCAATTTTGACTTGTCTACTTAAATATCACCAAAATCTGATCACAAGGTCAATCACGTCCCTGGGTGGGATTGAACCACCAACCTTTTGATTAATAGCTGAACACACTAACCGATTGCGCCACAGAGACACTTTGCAAAAAGTAAATACTGACAAAGACTAATAAGCATTCATCTAGAACGTTTCCTAGAAAAACTTTAAAAAGTCAATAATCTGGAGAGTTTTTGTAAGATGTTTCTTCCAGCAACCAATGAAGAAACACATTGGTACTTTCGCATGATGAGTGAGTGCTTCAGGATCTCTTGCACTTACATGTGCAGCAGAGTACTGTAATGGTAGCATGCTGGGTCCATAACCCAGAGGTAGGCAGATTGAAACTATCCTTTGCTATATGCATTTTTTTTTGTTCATTAAAGTAATCCAAAACTGGGATTGATATTTTAGCTTTTATTTTTACTTAAAGTACAATAACTTTTACCATTTTAATTTGTTTTAATAGTATATTGACAGTATTGTTTTCTTTCAAAAATCCACTTAATTTTCTTTACCCGATTATTAAAATGGTAATTGACAAAAACAAACTACATTGTCACCAGAAGAGCAATACAAAATGTACAAGTGATGTATTAAAATCATCTTTCCAGCTTGAATTTCAATGATGCATTGGGGCAACGATTTTGTGAGAAACATCTTCACCCTTAAATAAAGATTTTCTTAATTCCTTACCTGTGTGCTAATTAGATATCACCTTGTTTTCACATTAAACAGACTTCCACATGAGAAAGCAGCAAGGATGCAGTGGCGTTAATGTTTCCTGGTGTCAACCTGTATTATTTCAGTAGATATTCAAATGAGGATGCATCTTGCAGCCTTTCCAATGAAGCAAGTTTAATTTAGTAATAGGTGAAAAACCATCCCTACAAAGGTGTTAATCAGAAACTTGGCTTTGTGGACACTTTTCAGAGAACAAATTTGTTATCATAAAAATAAAGCCAGAAAATGAAGAGCTGTTTAATCACTCAATTGGATTTTTCTGCCAGCATTTTTCTTTTTCTCTGCAACCCACTGCTAAATTGTGCTTCCTAGCTGTTTTTTTTATAAAATCACTTAATTAAATCTAACTCTGATTACATCAGAGAAGGCCAGGTACCCTACACCATAAGAGGGGGTTTGCAATTTTGACTTGTCTACTTAAATATCACCAAAATCTGATCACAAGGTCAATCACGTCCCTGGGTGGGATTGAACCACCAACCTTTTGATTAATAGCTGAACACACTAACCGATTGCGCCACAGAGACACTTTGCAAAAAGTAAATACTGACAAAGACTAATAAGCATTCATCTAGAACGTTTCCTAGAAAAACTTTAAAAAGTCAATAATCTGGAGAGTTTTTGTAAGATGTTTCTTCCAGCAACCAATGAAGAAACACATTGGTACTTTCGCATGATGAGTGAGTGCTTCAGGATCTCTTGCACTTACATGTGCAGCAGAGTACTGTAATGGAAGCATGCTGGGTCCATAACCCAGAGGTAGGCAGATTGAAACTATCCTTTGCTATATGCATTTTTTTTTGTTCATTAAAGTAATCCAAAACTGGGATTGATATTTTAGCTTTTATTTTTACTTAAAGTACAATAACTTTTACCATTTTAATTTGTTTTAATAGTATATTGACAGTATTGTTTTCTTTCAAAAATCCACTTAATTTTCTTTACCCGATTATTAAAATGGTAATTGACAAAAACAAACTACATTGTCACCAGAAGAGCAATACAAAATGTACAAGTGATATATTAAAATAATCTTTCCAGCTTGAATTTCAATGATGCATTGGGGCAACGATTTTGTGAGAAACATCTTCACCCTTAAATAAAGATTTTCTTAATTCCTTACCTGTGTGCTAATTAGATATCACCTTGTTTTCACATTAAACAGACTTCCACATGAGAAAGCAGCAAGGATGCAGTGGCGTTAATGTTTCCTGGTGTCAACCTGTATTATTTCAGTAGATATTCAAATGAGGATGCATCTTGCAGCCTTTCCAATGAAGCAAGTTTAATTTAGTAATAGGTGAAAAACCATCCCTACAAAGGTGTTAATCAGAAACTTGGCTTTGTGGACACTTTTCAGAGAACAAATTGGTTAGCATAAAAATAAAGCCAGAAAATGAAGAGCTGTTTAATCACTCAATTGGATTTTTTTGCCAGCATATTTCTTTTTCTCTGCAACCCACTGCTAAATTGTGCTTCCTAGCTGTTTTTATAAAATCACTGAATCAAATCTAACTCTGATTACATCAGAGAAGGCCAGGTACCCTACACCATAAGAGGGGGTTTGAAATTTTGACTTGTCTACATAAAGATCACCAAAATCTGATAACAAGGTCAATTACGTCCCTGGGTGGGATTGAACCACCAACCTTTTGGTTATTAGCCTTACACAGTAACTGATTGCGCCACAGCAACACTTTGCAAAAGTCCATACTGACAAAGGCTAATAAGCATTCATCTAGAACGATTCCTAGAAACATTTTAAAAAGTCAATAATGTGGAGAGTTTTTGTAAGATGTTTCTTCCATCAACCAATGAAGAAACACATTGGTACTTTCCCATGATGAGTGAGTGCTTCAGGATCTCTTGCACTTACATGTGCAGCAGAGTACTGTAATGGAAGCATGCTGGGTCTATAACCCAGAGGTAGGCAGATTGAAACTATCCTCTGCTATATGCATTTTTTTTTGTTAATTAAAGTAATCCAAAACTGGGATTGATATTTTTGCTCTTTTATTTTTACTTAAAGTACAATAACTTTTACCATTTTAATTTGTTTTAATAGTATATTGACAGTATTGTTTTCTTTCAAAAATCCAATTAATTTTCTTTACCCGATTATTAAAATGGTAATTGACAAAAACAAACTACATTGTCACCAGAAGAGCAATACAAAATGTACAAATGATATATTAAAATCATCTTTCCAGCTTGAATTTCAATGATGCATTGGGGCAACGATTTTGTGAGAAACATCTTCACCCTTAAATAAAGATTTTCTTAATTCCTTACCTGTGTGCTAATTAGATATCACCTTGTTTTCACATTAAACAGACTTCCACATGAGAAAGCAGCAAGGATGCAGTGGCGTTAATGTTTCCTGGTGTCAACCTGTATTATTTCAGTAGATATTGAAATGAGGATGCATCTTGCTGCCTTTCCAATGAAGCAAGTTTAATTTAGTAATAGGTGAAAAACCATCCCTACAAAGATGTTAATCCGATACTTGGCTTTGTGGACACTTTTTAGAGAACAAATTAGTTAGCATAAAAATAAAGCCAGAAAATGAAGAGCTGTTTAATCACTCAATTGGATTTTTCTGCCAGCATATTTCATTTTCTCTGCAAACCACTGCTAAATTGTGCTTCCTAGCTGTTTTTTGATAAAATCACTTAATCAAATCTAACTCTGATTACATCAGAGTAGGCCAGGTACCCTACACCATAAGAGGGGGTTTGAAATTTTGACTTGTCTACTTAAAGATCACCAAAATCTGATGACAAGGTCAATAACATCCCTGGGTGGGATTGAACCACCAACCCTTTGGTTAATAACCAAACACACTAACCGATTGCACCACAGAGACACTTTGCAAAAGTACATACTGACAAAGGCTAATAAGCATTCATCTAGAACGTTTCCTAGAAAACTTTAAAAAGTCAATAATCTGGAGAGTTTTTGTAAGATGTTTCTTCCATCAACCAATGAAGAAACGCATTGGTACTTTCCCATGATGAGTGAGTGCTTCAGGATCTCTTGCACTTACATGTGCAGCAGAGTACTGCAATGGAAGCATGCTGGGCCCCTTAACCCAGAGGTAGGCAGATTGAAACTATCCTCTGCTATATGCATTTTTTTTTTGTTAATTAAAGTAATCCAAAACTGGGATTGATATTTTTGCTCTTTTATTTTTACTTAAAGTACAATAACTTTTACCATTTTAATTTGTTTTAATAGTATATTGACAGTATTGTTTTCTTTCAAAAATCCACTTAATTTTCTTTACCCTATTATTAAAATGGTAATTGACAAAAACAAACTACATTGTCACCAGAAGAGCAATACAAAATGTACAAGTGATATATTAAAATCATCTTTCCAGCTTGAATTTCAATGATGCATTGGGGCAACGATTTTGTGAGAAACATCTTCACCCTTAAATAAAGATTTTCTTAATTCCTTACCTGTGTGCTAATTAGATATCACCTTGTTTTCACATTAAACAGACTTCCACATGAGAAAGCAGCAAGGATGCAGTGGCGTTAATGTTTCCTGGTGTCAACCTGTATTATTTCAGTAGATATTGAAATGAGGATGCATCTTGCTGCCTTTCCAATGAAGCAAGTTTAATTTAGTAATAGGTGAAAAACCATCCCTACAAAGATGTTAATCAGATACTTGGCTTTGTGGACACTTTTCAGAGAACAAATTTGTTAGCATAAAAATAAAGCCAGAAAATGAAGAGCTGTTTAATCACTCAATTGGATTTTTTTGCCAGCATATTTCTTTTTCTCTGCAAACCACTGCTAAATTGTGCTTCCTAGCTGTTTTTATAAAATCACTGAATCAAATCTAACTCTGATTACATCAGAGAAGGCCAGGTACCCTACACCATAACAGGGGTTTTTGAAATTTTGACTTGTCTACTTAAAGATCACCAAAATCTGATAACAAGGTCAATTACATCCCTGGGTGGGATTGAACCACCAACCTTTTGGTTAATAGCCGTACACACTAACTGATTGCGCCACAGCGACACTTTGCAAAACTACATACTGACAAAGGCTAATAAGCATTCATCTAGAACGTTTCCTAGAAAAACTTTAAGTAGTCAATAATCTGGAGAGTTTTTGTAAGATGTTTCTTCCATCAACCAATGAAGAAACACATTGGTACTTTCCCATGATGAGTGAGTACTTCAGGATCTCTTGCAATTACATGTGCAGCAGAGTACTGTAATGGAAGCATGCTGGGTCCATAGCCCAGAGGTAGGCAGATTGAAACTATCCTCTGCTATATGCGTTTTTTTTTTGTTAATTAAAGTAATCCAAAACTGGGATTGATATTTTTGCTCTTTTATTTTTACTTAAAGTACAATAACTTTTACCATTTTCATTTGTTTTAATAGTATATTGACAGTATTGTTTTCTTTCAAAAATCCACTTAATTTTCTTTACCCGATTATTAAAATGGTAATTGACAAAAACAAACTACATTGTCACCAGAAGAGCAATACAAAATGTACAAGTGATATATTAAAATCATCTTTCCAGCTTGAATTTCAATGATGCATTGGGGCAACGATTTTGTGAGAAACATCTTCACCCTTAAATAAAGATTTTCTTAATTCCTTACCTGTGTGCTAATTAGATATCACCTTGTTTTCACATTAAACAGACTTCCACATGAGAAAGCAGCAAGGATGCAGTGGCGTTAATGTTTCCTGGTGTCAACCTGTATTATTTCAGTAGATATTCAAATGAGGATGCATCTTGCTGCCTTTCCAATGAAGCAAGTTTAATTTAGTAATAGGTGAAAAACCATCCCTACAAAGGTGTTAATCAGAAACTTGGCTTTGTGGACACTTTTCAGAGAACAAATTTGTTAGCATAAAAATAAAGCCAGAAAATGAAGAGCTGTTTAATCACTCAATTGGATTTTTTTGCCAGCATATTTCTTTTTCTCTGCAACCCACTGCTAAATTGTGCTTCCTAGCTGTTTTTATAAAATCACTGAATCAAATCTAACTCTGATTACATCAGAGAAGGCCAGGTACCCTACACCATAAGAGGGGGTTTGAAATTTTGACTTGTCTACATAAAGATCACCAAAATCTGCTAACAAGGTCAATTACGTCCCTGGGTGGGATTGAACCACCAACCTTTTGGTTAATAGCCTTACACAGTAACTGATTGCGCCACAGCAACACTTTGCAAAAGTACATACTGACAAAGGCTAATAAGCATTCATCTAGAACGTTTCCTAGAAAACTTTAAAAAGTCAATAATCTGGAGAGTTTTTGTAAGATGTTTCTTCCATCAACCAATGAAGAAACGCATTGGTACTTTCCCATGATGAGTGAGTGCTTCAGGTTCTCTTGCACTTACATGTGCAGCAGAGTACTGCAATGGAAGCATGCTGGGCCCCTTAACCCAGAGGTAGGCAGATTGAAACTATCCTCTGCTATATGCATTTTTTTTTGTTAATTAAAGTAATCCAAAACTGGGATTGATATTTTTGCTCTTTTATTTTTACTTAAAGTACAATAACTTTTACCATTTTAATTTGTTTTAATAGTATATTGACAGTATTGTTTTCTTTCAAAAATCCACTTAATTTTCTTTACCCTATTATTAAAATGGTAATTGACAAAAACAAACTACATTGTCACCAGAAGAGCAATACAAAATGTACAAGTGATATATTAAAATCATCTTTCCAGCTTGAATTTCAATGATGCATTGGGGCAACGATTTTGTGAGAAACATCTTCACCCTTAAATAAAGATTTTCTTAATTCCTTACCTGTGTGCTAATTAGATATCACCTTGTTTTCACATTAAACAGACTTCCACATGAGAAAGCAGCAAGGATGCAGTGGCGTTAATGTTTCCTGGTGTCAACCTGTATTATTTCAGTAGATATTGAAATGAGGATGCATCTTGCTGCCTTTCCAATGAAGCAAGTTTAATTTAGTAATAGGTGAAAAACCATCCCTACAAAGATGTTAATCAGATACTTGGCTTTGTGGACACTTTTCAGAGAACAAATTTGTTAGCATAAAAATAAAGCCAGAAAATGAAGAGCTGTTTAATCACTCAATTGGATTTTTTTGCCAGCATATTTCTTTTTCTCTGCAAACCACTGCTAAATTGTGCTTCCTAGCTGTTTTTATAAAATCACTGAATCAAATCTAACTCTGATTACATCAGAGAAGGCCAGGTACCCAACACCATAACAGGGGTTTTTGAAATTTTGACTTGTCTACTTAAAGATCACCAAAATCTGATAACAAGGTCAATTACATCCCTGCGTGGGATTGAACCACCAACCTTTTGGTTAATAGCCGTACACACTAACTGATTGCGCCACAGCGACACTTTGCAAAAGTATATACTGACAAAGGCTAATAAGCATTCATCTAGAACGTTTCCTAGAAAAACTTTAAGTAGTCAATAATCTGTAGAGTTTTTGTAAGATGTTTCTTCCATCAACCAATGAAGAAACACATTGGTACTTTCCCATGATGAGTGAGTTCTTCAGGATCTCTTGCAATTACATGTGCAGCAGAGTACTGTAATGGAAGCATGCTGGGTCCATAGCCCAGAGGTAGGCAGATTGAAACTATCCTCTGCTATATGCGTTTTTTTTTGTTAATTAAAGTAATCCAAAACTGGGATTGATATTTTTGCTCTTTTATTTTTACTTAAAGTACAATAACTTTTACCATTTTCATTTGTTTTAATAGTATATTGACAGTATTGTTTTCTTTCAAAAATCCACTTAATTTTCTTTACCCGATTATTAAAATGGTAATTGACAAAAACAAACTACATTGTCACCAGAAGAGCAATACAAAATGTACAAGTGATATATTAAAATAATCTTTCCAGCTTGAATTTCAATGATGCATTGGGGCAACGATTTTGTGAGAAACATCTTCACCCTTAAATAAAGATTTTCTTAATTCCTTACCTGTGTGCTAATTAGATATCACCTTGTTTTCACATTAAACAGACTTCCACATGAGAAAGCAGCAAGGATGCAGTGGCGTTAATGTTTCCTGGTGTCAACCTGTATTATTTCAGTAGATATTCAAATGAGGATGCATCTTGCAGCCTTTCCAATGAAGCAAGTTTAATTTAGTAATAGGTGAAAAACCATCCCTACAAAGGTGTTAATCAGAAACTTGGCTTTGTGGACACTTTTCAGAGAACAAATTGGTTAGCATAAAAATAAAGCCAGAAAATGAAGAGCTGTTTAATCACTCAATTGGATTTTTTTGCCAGCATATTTCTTTTTCTCTGCAACCCACTGCTAAATTGTGCTTCCTAGCTGTTTTTATAAAATCACTGAATCAAATCTAACTCTGATTACATCAGAGAAGGCCAGGTACCCTACACCATAAGAGGGGGTTTGAAATTTTGACTTGTCTACATAAAGATCACCAAAATCTGATAACAAGGTCAATTACGTCCCTGGGTGGGATTGAACCACCAACCTTTTGGTTATTAGCCTTACACAGTAACTGATTGCGCCACAGCAACACTTTGCAAAAGTCCATACTGACAAAGGCTAATAAGCATTCATCTAGAACGATTCCTAGAAACATTTTAAAAAGTCAATAATGTGGAGAGTTTTTGTAAGATGTTTCTTCCATCAACCAATGAAGAAACACATTGGTACTTTCCCATGATGAGTGAGTGCTTCAGGATCTCTTGCACTTACATGTGCAGCAGAGTACTGTAATGGAAGCATGCTGGGTCCATAACCCAGAGGTAGGCAGATTGAAACTATCCTCTGCTATATGCATTTTTTTTTGTTAATTAAAGTAATCCAAAACTGGGATTGATATTTTTGCTCTTTTATTTTTACTTAAAGTACAATAACTTTTACCATTTTAATTTGTTTTAATAGTATATTGACAGTATTGTTTTCTTTCAAAAATCCAATTAATTTTCTTTACCCGATTATTAAAATGGTAATTGACAAAAACAAACTACATTGTCACCAGAAGAGCAATACAAAATGTACAAATTATATATTAAAATCATCTTTCCAGCTTGAATTTCAATGATGCATTGGGGCAACGATTTTGTGAGAAACATCTTCACCCTTAAATAAAGATTTTCTTAATTCCTTACCTGTGTGCTAATTAGATATCACCTTGTTTTCACATTAAACAGACTTCCACATGAGAAAGCAGCAAGGATGCAGTGGCGTTAATGTTTCCTGGTGTCAACCTGTATTATTTCAGTAGATATTGAAATGAGGATGCACCTTGCTGCCTTTCCAATGAAGCAAGTTTAATTTAGTAATAGGTGAAAAACCATCCCTACAAAGATGTTAATCAGATACTTGGCTTTGTGGACACTTTTCAGAGAACAAATTTGTTAGCATAAAAATAAAGCCAGAAAATGAAGAGCTATTTAATCACTCAATTGGATTTTTTTGCCAGCATATTTCTTTTTCTCTGCAACCCACTGCTAAATTGTGCTTCCTAGCTGTTTTTATAAAATCACTGAATCAAATCTAACTCTGATTACATCAGAGAAGGCCAGGTACCCTACACCATAACAGGGGTTTTCGAAATTTTGACTTGTCTACATAAAGATCACCAAAATCTGATAACAAGGTCAATTACGTCCCTGGGTGGGATTGAACCACCAACCTTTTGGTTAATAGCCTTACGCAGTAACTGATTGCACCACAGCAACACTTTGCAAAAGTCCATACTGACAAAGGCTAATAAGCATTCATCTAGAACGATTCCTAGAAACATTTTAAAAAGTCAATAATGTGGAGAGTTTTTGTAAGATGTTTCTTCCATCAACCAATGAAGAAACACATTGGTACTTTCCCATGATGAGTGAGTGCTTCAGGATCTCTTGCACTTACATGTGCAGCAGAGTACTGTAATGGAAGCATGCTGGGTCCATAACCCAGAGGTAGGCAGATTGAAACTATCCTCTGCTATATGCATTTTTTTTTTGTTAATTAAAGTAATCCAAAACTGGGATTGATATTTTTGCTCTTTTATTTTTACTTAAAGTACAATAACTTTTACCATTTTAATTTGTTTTAATAGTATATTGACAGTATTGTTTTCTTTCAAAAATCCACTTAATTTTCTTTACCCGATTATTAAAATGGTAATTGACAAAAACAAACTACATTATCACCAGAAGAGCAATATAAAATGTTCAAGTAATATATTAAAATCATCTTTCCAGCTTGGATTTCAATGATGCATTGGGGCAACGATTTTGTGAGAAACATCTTCACCCTTAAATAAAGATTTTCTTAATTCCTTACCTGTGTGCTAATTAGAGATCACCTTGTTTTCACATTAAACAGACTTCCACATGAGAAAACAGCAAAGATGCAGTGGCGTTAATGTTTCATGGTGTCAACCTGTATTATTTCCGTAGATATTGAAATGAGGATACATCTTGCTGCCTTTCCAATGAAGCAAGTTTAATTTAGTAATAGGTGAAAAACCATCCCTACAAAGATGTTAATCAGATACTTGGCTTTGTGGACACTTTTCAGAGAACAAATTTGTTATCATAAAAATAAAGCCAGAAAATGAAGAGCTGTTTAATCACTCAATTGGATTTTTCTGCCAGCATTTTTCTTTTTCTCTGCAACCCACTGCTAAATTGTGCTTCCTAGCTGTTTTTTTTATAAAATCACTTAATTAAATCTAACTCTGATTACATCAGAGAAGGCCAGGTACCCTACACCATAAGAGGGGGTTTGCAATTTTGACTTGTCTACTTAAATATCACCAAAATCTGATCACAAGGTCAATCACGTCCCTGGGTGGGATTGAACCACCAACCTTTTGATTAATAGCTGAACACACTAACCGATTGCGCCACAGAGACACTTTGCAAAAAGTAAATACTGACAAAGACTAATAAGCATTCATCTAGAACGTTTCCTAGAAAAACTTTAAAAAGTCAATAATCTGGAGAGTTTTTGTAAGATGTTTCTTCCAGCAACCAATGAAGAAACACATTGGTACTTTCGCATGATGAGTGAGTGCTTCAGGATCTCTTGCACTTACATGTGCAGCAGAGTACTGTAATGGTAGCATGCTGGGTCCATAACCCAGAGGTAGGCAGATTGAAACTATCCTTTGCTATATGCATTTTTTTTTGTTCATTAAAGTAATCCAAAACTGGGATTGATATTTTAGCTTTTATTTTTACTTAAAGTACAATAACTTTTACCATTTTAATTTGTTTTAATAGTATATTGACAGTATTGTTTTCTTTCAAAAATCCACTTAATTTTCTTTACCCGATTATTAAAATGGTAATTGACAAAAACAAACTACATTGTCACCAGAAGAGCAATACAAAATGTACAAGTGATGTATTAAAATCATCTTTCCAGCTTGAATTTCAATGATGCATTGGGGCAACGATTTTGTGAGAAACATCTTCACCCTTAAATAAAGATTTTCTTAATTCCTTACCTGTGTGCTAATTAGATATCACCTTGTTTTCACATTAAACAGACTTCCACATGAGAAAGCAGCAAGGATGCAGTGGCGTTAATGTTTCCTGGTGTCAACCTGTATTATTTCAGTAGATATTCAAATGAGGATGCATCTTGCAGCCTTTCCAATGAAGCAAGTTTAATTTAGTAATAGGTGAAAAACCATCCCTACAAAGGTGTTAATCAGAAACTTGGCTTTGTGGACACTTTTCAGAGAACAAATTTGTTATCATAAAAATAAAGCCAGAAAATGAAGAGCTGTTTAATCACTCAATTGGATTTTTCTGCCAGCATTTTTCTTTTTCTCTGCAACCCACTGCTAAATTGTGCTTCCTAGCTGTTTTTTTTATAAAATCACTTAATTAAATCTAACTCTGATTACATCAGAGAAGGCCAGGTACCCTACACCATAAGAGGGGGTTTGCAATTTTGACTTGTCTACTTAAATATCACCAAAATCTGATCACAAGGTCAATCACGTCCCTGGGTGGGATTGAACCACCAACCTTTTGATTAATAGCTGAACACACTAACCGATTGCGCCACAGAGACACTTTGCAAAAAGTAAATACTGACAAAGACTAATAAGCATTCATCTAGAACGTTTCCTAGAAAAACTTTAAAAAGTCAATAATCTGGAGAGTTTTTGTAAGATGTTTCTTCCAGCAACCAATGAAGAAACACATTGGTACTTTCGCATGATGAGTGAGTGCTTCAGGATCTCTTGCACTTACATGTGCAGCAGAGTACTGTAATGGAAGCATGCTGGGTCCATAACCCAGAGGTAGGCAGATTGAAACTATCCTTTGCTATATGCATTTTTTTTTGTTCATTAAAGTAATCCAAAACTGGGATTGATATTTTAGCTTTTATTTTTACTTAAAGTACAATAACTTTTACCATTTTAATTTGTTTTAATAGTATATTGACAGTATTGTTTTCTTTCAAAAATCCACTTAATTTTCTTTACCCGATTATTAAAATGGTAATTGACAAAAACAAACTACATTGTCACCAGAAGAGCAATACAAAATGTACAAGTGATATATTAAAATAATCTTTCCAGCTTGAATTTCAATGATGCATTGGGGCAACGATTTTGTGAGAAACATCTTCACCCTTAAATAAAGATTTTCTTAATTCCTTACCTGTGTGCTAATTAGATATCACCTTGTTTTCACATTAAACAGACTTCCACATGAGAAAGCAGCAAGGATGCAGTGGCGTTAATGTTTCCTGGTGTCAACCTGTATTATTTCAGTAGATATTCAAATGAGGATGCATCTTGCAGCCTTTCCAATGAAGCAAGTTTAATTTAGTAATAGGTGAAAAACCATCCCTACAAAGGTGTTAATCAGAAACTTGGCTTTGTGGACACTTTTCAGAGAACAAATTGGTTAGCATAAAAATAAAGCCAGAAAATGAAGAGCTGTTTAATCACTCAATTGGATTTTTTTGCCAGCATATTTCTTTTTCTCTGCAACCCACTGCTAAATTGTGCTTCCTAGCTGTTTTTATAAAATCACTGAATCAAATCTAACTCTGATTACATCAGAGAAGGCCAGGTACCCTACACCATAAGAGGGGGTTTGAAATTTTGACTTGTCTACATAAAGATCACCAAAATCTGATAACAAGGTCAATTACGTCCCTGGGTGGGATTGAACCACCAACCTTTTGGTTATTAGCCTTACACAGTAACTGATTGCGCCACAGCAACACTTTGCAAAAGTTTATACTGACAAAGGCTAATAAGCATTCATCTAGAACGATTCCTAGAAACATTTTAAAAAGTCAATAATGTGGAGAGTTTTTGTAAGATGTTTCTTCCATCAACCAATGAAGAAACACATTGGTACTTTCCCATGATGAGTGAGTGCTTCAGGATCTCTTGCACTTACATGTGCAGCAGAGTACTGTAATGGAAGCATGCTGGGTCTATAACCCAGAGGTAGGCAGATTGAAACTATCCTCTGCTATATGCATTTTTTTTTGTTAATTAAAGTAATCCAAAACTGGGATTGATATTTTTGCTCTTTTATTTTTACTTAAAGTACAATAACTTTTACCATTTTAATTTGTTTTAATAGTATATTGACAGTATTGTTTTCTTTCAAAAATCCAATTAATTTTCTTTACCCGATTATTAAAATGGTAATTGACAAAAACAAACTACATTGTCACCAGAAGAGCAATACAAAATGTACAAATGATATATTAAAATCATCTTTCCAGCTTGAATTTCAATGATGCATTGGGGCAACGATTTTGTGAGAAACATCTTCACCCTTAAATAAAGATTTTCTTAATTCCTTACCTGTGTGCTAATTAGATATCACCTTGTTTTCACATTAAACAGACTTCCACATGAGAAAGCAGCAAGGATGCAGTGGCGTTAATGTTTCCTGGTGTCAACCTGTATTATTTCAGTAGATATTGAAATGAGGATGCACCTTGCTGCCTTTCCAATGAAGCAAGTTTAATTTAGTAATAGGTGAAAAACCATCCCTACAAAGATGTTAATCAGATACTTGGCTTTGTGGACACTTTTCAGAGAACAAATTTGTTAGCATAAAAATAAAGCCAGAAAATGAAGAGCTATTTAATCACTCAATTGGATTTTTTTGCCAGCATATTTCTTTTTCTCTGCAACCCACTGCTAAATTGTGCTTCCTAGCTGTTTTTATAAAATCACTGAATCAAATCTAACTCTGATTACATCAGAGAAGGCCAGGTACCCTACACCATAACAGGGGTTTTCGAAATTTTGACTTGTCTACATAAAGATCACCAAAATCTGATAACAAGGTCAATTACGTCCCTGGGTGGGATTGAACCACCAACCTTTTGGTTAATAGCCTTACGCAGTAACTGATTGCACCACAGCAACACTTTGCAAAAGTCCA
Source organism: Pseudophryne corroboree (assembly GCF_028390025.1). Classification (NCBI taxonomy): domain Eukaryota; kingdom Metazoa; phylum Chordata; class Amphibia; order Anura; family Myobatrachidae; genus Pseudophryne; species Pseudophryne corroboree. The sequence goes on from NW_026970524.1 coordinate 179,150, forward strand.
TACTGACAAAGGCTAATAAGCATTCATCTAGAACGATTCCTAGAAACATTTTAAAAAGTCAATAATGTGGAGAGTTTTTGTAAGATGTTTCTTCCATCAACCAATGAAGAAACACATTGGTACTTTCCCATGATGAGTGAGTGCTTCAGGATCTCTTGCACTTACATGTGCAGCAGAGTACTGTAATGGAAGCATGCTGGGTCCATAACCCAGAGGTAGGCAGATTGAAACTATCCTCTGCTATATGCATTTTTTTTTTGTTAATTAAAGTAATCCAAAACTGGGATTGATATTTTTGCTCTTTTATTTTTACTTAAAGTACAATAACTTTTACCATTTTAATTTGTTTTAATAGTATATTGACAGTATTGTTTTCTTTCAAAAATCCACTTAATTTTCTTTACCCGATTATTAAAATGGTAATTGACAAAAACAAACTACATTATCACCAGAAGAGCAATATAAAATGTTCAAGTAATATATTAAAATCATCTTTCCAGCTTGGATTTCAATGATGCATTGGGGCAACGATTTTGTGAGAAACATCTTCACCCTTAAATAAAGATTTTCTTAATTCCTTACCTGTGTGCTAATTAGAGATCACCTTGTTTTCACATTAAACAGACTTCCACATGAGAAAACAGCAAAGATGCAGTGGCGTTAATGTTTCATGGTGTCAACCTGTATTATTTCCGTAGATATTGAAATGAGGATACATCTTGCTGCCTTTCCAATGAAGCAAGTTTAATTTAGTAATAGGTGAAAAACCATCCCTACAAAGATGTTAATCAGATACTTGGCTTTGTGGACACTTTTCAGAGAACAAATTTGTTATCATAAAAATAAAGCCAGAAAATGAAGAGCTGTTTAATCACTCAATTGGATTTTTCTGCCAGCATTTTTCTTTTTCTCTGCAACCCACTGCTAAATTGTGCTTCCTAGCTGTTTTTTTTATAAAATCACTTAATTAAATCTAACTCTGATTACATCAGAGAAGGCCAGGTACCCTACACCATAAGAGGGGGTTTGCAATTTTGACTTGTCTACTTAAATATCACCAAAATCTGATCACAAGGTCAATCACGTCCCTGGGTGGGATTGAACCACCAACCTTTTGATTAATAGCTGAACACACTAACCGATTGCGCCACAGAGACACTTTGCAAAAAGTAAATACTGACAAAGACTAATAAGCATTCATCTAGAACGTTTCCTAGAAAAACTTTAAAAAGTCAATAATCTGGAGAGTTTTTGTAAGATGTTTCTTCCAGCAACCAATGAAGAAACACATTGGTACTTTCGCATGATGAGTGAGTGCTTCAGGATCTCTTGCACTTACATGTGCAGCAGAGTACTGTAATGGAAGCATGCTGGGTCCATAACCCAGAGGTAGGCAGATTGAAACTATCCTTTGCTATATGCATTTTTTTTTGTTCATTAAAGTAATCCAAAACTGGGATTGATATTTTAGCTTTTATTTTTACTTAAAGTACAATAACTTTTACCATTTTAATTTGTTTTAATAGTATATTGACAGTATTGTTTTCTTTCAAAAATCCACTTAATTTTCTTTACCCGATTATTAAAATGGTAATTGACAAAAACAAACTACATTGTCACCAGAAGAGCAATACAAAATGTACAAGTGATGTATTAAAATCATCTTTCCAGCTTGAATTTCAATGATGCATTGGGGCAACGATTTTGTGAGAAACATCTTCACCCTTAAATAAAGAAAGATTTTCTTAATTCCTTACCTGTGTGCTAATTAGATATCACCTTGTTTTCACATTAAACAGACTTCCACATGAGAAAGCAGCAAGGATGCAGTGGCGTTAATGTTTCCTGGTGTCAACCTGTATTATTTCAGTAGATATTGAAATGAGGATGCATCTTGCTGCCTTTCCAATGAAGCAAGTTTAATTTAGTAATAGGTGAAAAACCATTCCTACAAAGATGTTAATCAGATATTTGGCTTTGTGGACACTTTTCAGAGTACAAATTTGTTAGCATAAAAGTAAAGCCAGAAAATGAAGAGCTGTTTAATCACTCAATTGGATTTTTTTGCCAGCATATTTCTTTTTCTCTGCAAACCACTGCTAAATTGTGCTTCCTAGCTGTTTTTATAAAATCACTGAATCAAATCTAACTCTGATTACATCAGAGAAGGCCAGGTACCCTACACCATAACAGAGGTTTTTGAAATTTTGACTTGTCTACTTAAAGATCACCAAAATCTGATAACAAGGTCAATTACGTCCCTGGGTGGGATTGAACCACCAACCTTTTGGTTAATAGCCGTACACACTAACTGATTGCGCCACAGCGACACTTTGCAAAAGTCCATACTGACAAAGGCTGATAAGCATTCATCTAGAACGTTTCCAAGAAAAACTTTAAATAGTCAATAATCTGGAGAGTTTTTGTAAGATGTTTCTTCCATCAACCAATGAAGAAACACATTGGTACTTTCCCATGATGAGTGAGTGCTTCAGGATCTCTTGCAATTACATGTGCAGCAGAGTACTGTAATGGAAGCATGCTGGGTCCATAGCCCAGAGGTAGGCAGATTGAAACTATCCTCTGCTATATGCATTTTTTTTTTGTTAATTAAAGTAATCCAAAACTGGGATTGATATTTTTGCTCTTTTATTTTTACTTAAAGTACAATAACTTTTACCATTTTAATTTGTTTTAATAGTATATTGACAGTATTGTTTTCTTTCAAAAATCCACTTAATTTTCTTTACCCGATTATTAAAATGGTAATTGACAAAAATAAACTGATGAGGATACTACTGCAGTCTTTGTTTCGTCTGTACCCGCTGAAAGAGCAGCAAAAGGTGGAGATCTTGATGGGACAGTTGAAAGGGCTTGCACTTAGAGAGGTTACTTCCTGGCCTACTGAAGAGAAGAAGACTGTGGACCAGATCCTCAACAGGCTTGCTACCACATTTGACACAAGGACAGTGTCAGAACTTAAAATGCACTTCTTTGCTCGAAAGCAACAACCAGGAGAGTCACTACGGGGCTATGCCCTCAGCTTGCAGGAAGCACTCAGAGATGTTCAGCAAGCAGACCCTGAGCAAGTGCATGACAAAGAGAAAATGTTATTGGACCAGTTCACTGAAGGTGCAAGGGGCGAATTTGTAAAACTCAGCTGCGACTATTGAGATTGCAGAAGCCTGGAAGCACATTCCTGGATTTTAAAGAGGCTGCGATTAAAGTTCTAGGCTCCAGTCTTACTTCAGGGGCTGTTCCACAAGAGTCTATTCCAGAGATGCCACGGTATCAAGAGAATTCTGATGCCCAGGAGTCAAGTTTTAAAGGAGCTACTTACCCACCTACAGTAAAAGGAGTGACAGTGCCATGTTCAAAGACATGCATATTTGACTCTTCTAGTGAGTTACGAAGTCTGCTGGCTGAACTGACACGTGGTGTGACAGAGATGCGCAGAGACCTGCAGATTCTGAAGAGACAGCAGGCACTGCTCCATGAAGAAATGGAATGGTGCCAGGAGAGGAGACCACTGAACAGTTCCCAATGGGACCTACATAGAAACAGGGAGACACTTTTTTCCAACCACTTTGCCTCCCAAAGGCGACCCATTTTTCAAAGCTGTGAAGGAAGCGGACAAATTAAGAGAGAATTTGAGCAGCCAGATCATTTAAACTCCAAATTCATGTGGTTAACCCGTTATGTTAGCCAAAGCCCGGTGGTTCAAGTTTGCATCAATGGAGTCTCAATGCCCGCTCTCTTAGACACTGGATCACAAGTGACCACAATACAAGCAACACAGTTTGAGCAGCATTGGACTGAGGAACAGATGTTTCCGTCAACTTCCACATTGATAAACCCGATTGCAAGCAATGGGCACTGCATCCCTTGCAAAGGATACTCGGAAGCTGAAATTCAAATCGGACGAACAGTGCTACCACAGCAAGGCTTCATCATCACCACTGCCCAAGATGATGGATTGCCTCCAGTGATAGTGGGCATGAATGTGTTGCGGAACTGCTGTGAGGAGCTCGTAGCAGCACTCCAAGGAGAGTTTCAAACTGACAAGCTCCAGGAGAAACAAGGCCTTCAACCTGGGATAGCCAAACAAAAGGGAAGAATGATAACAGAATTATCTGTAAGAGAGGAACATGAAAAAAATAAGGCTAGCCAAATAATGATAGAAATGCCCATCTCCAGTGTCCAGATTATCCGAAAGAATGCTTCAATGTTAGGCATGAATAATATAGCATCCAGTTCTAGAAACTGTGAGCAACCTATTCAAGGAACCAGTTTTGACCACCTGCAAGATAAAAGTCAGATGATAAGACACCTCAAAGCCTTACTGAAGATTGGGAAATACCTGACCAAGCGACAAAGGCAAGAATCCTCGCCAGAACTCCTGAAGTTGTTGAGACAGCGAGAAAGGCTGTTTGAAGAGAAAGGACAGTTGGTTCGATGTAGTGTGGATCCTAATACTCATTATAGGATCAGTCAACTTGTAATTCCAAGACAAAGTGCTTGTTATGTGCTTGAAGAATATCACGACAAGTCAGGTCACCCTGGGTGCAAAAGGATGGAAACAAGCATCTGGAAAAAGTTCTTTTGGGTTGAAATGAGGGAAGACATCAAGAGATGGTGCCGAAACTGTCCAACCTGTTCTGTAAGAAGAACCTTGCTGCCTCTTTCTCTCCAGAATCCATTGTCCCAAACCAGCTGTGATACTGAATCCCAAGATGGAATGGAAGAGGCTCATAAAATGTATTTACAGCAGACTAAGGTGGTTTGTCACCGACAAGGAGGCAAGAAGACTAGGGCTTGCAAAACAGAAAACCACCATAGTCAGCTGCAGTTTTGTACAGCATGTCCCAAAGACAGTTTAGAAAGAGTTCAATACTCATCCATGGCAGGGGGGTTGAGGTTTCCTAGACAAACTTTTCAAGACCATATACTGTCCAGATTTCAACCGATTGCTCCAGGAGCATGTGTTAATGTACTATAGCACAAAAGGAATTATACCTATCAGATACTGATGTTAAAAATGTTGATAAATGTTAATGTTTCAGACATAATCTGTGTTCACTAATGAATGTGACTGGATATAGTGAGAAGTTTATATAGGGATAAAACCAAAATGCGTGAGGACACGCATGTTTTGGGGGGGGGGGGCACGTGTGATATCCCATAACAACAAGGACATTTTTGACAACAGTGTAGTTGCCTGTGCCATTTTAAATAAAGTTTATTTAAAAGAAAATTGAACAGCAGTTTGAGAAGTCAGTTGGAGCCATGGTGAGGAAAGAGCTGGCGACGCCATTACGCAGAGATGAGCAGCTGAGAGAGGGGAGACAAATAAGCTGAAAATTGCATGAGAGAGTAAGCAGTAGTGCAAAATACAGCAGTGGAAGTGCAGCAATTAACAAGTAAGAACGCCATGACACTCTCAGCCAAGAGAGTGCACAGCAAGTGTCAGAGACAGGAGAGTATAAAGCCTTTATACCAATGCTGACTGGCCTACATCTGAGGGGAAACTGCCTCAGAAACATCTATTGACTGGGTGAGATAAATCCATATTTATACTGAAACCTACTCCACTGCAAAGGACATTATCCTATATTTACTATACCTATGCAGCGATTTACATGGGAAGCAGCTCCAGTTTGTTTTAAACAATCATCTTTACTACACAGAGCTACAATATTTTGTTCACAGCTAAAGAAGACAATAGCTGCATATAACTATGTAACAACATAACCGGGCCCCAACGTGCACATAGAGACTCCCTGCAGTGACACCAATGTTATCTGGGACTTAAATATTGTCTGCATAAGTTGATTTCTATTACTAAGCAACATAGTATTAATCTCAGATTTAGTTATATTACCATTTGTGTAATGACTTAAAGTGTATATGGTGTCTGTGTTTAAGTTGCTTGAATCAAATCTTTCCCTTCCCTACTGTAATCAGTTCCTTTTCTGAGTTATGTGGTAAACCATTTATTCTTTCATACAAAGCCCTGCCTGCCTTTCTTTGTGTCTGGGGAAACCTTGCCTCTCTGCCAGGAATAGAGAAGAGCTGCTGCTGAAGGAGGAATAGTCCATCAAGGTATCCCTGACCTGTTCCACATAGTTTACACACTTGTTATACCGGGGTGTTACATTGTGTGTGACTGACCTTAGGAAGAAACCGGAGCCTCCGCTGCAGTGACCCAGCAACCAGGGCACGGGAGTATACAGTGCCGCTGGGAGTGATGAAGCTGCAGTAAAGATGTCTATTAGACCTAGCCTGCTGCAGCCCTTGTAGATTCTCATAAAAAAAGTTCTTCTTTTCTTGTCAAAATTAATAGCTAAGAATAGGCTGCTTGAGGCAGGCCCCTGTTAAGTGGCCTGCTACTGAAGGCAACAACTACAAACTGAGCTCCCTGTTCATGGAAGCGGGGTTATAGAGGAGAATGCGCTGAGCATCTTGGGAACAGTCAAAAGCTTTGAGCCGGTTGGTGCCTCAGATCAAGATCCTACTCTACACCCCAATGTGAATCCTTGTGGAGTCCAGTGTACCCCACAGAAGAAATTAATGTGTCACACCCATTGGCAGCAACCTTAGAATAGCTGCTGACGGGCACAATTGAGAAAGGAAGGGGGGGGGGACATTTGAATCCAGCACATAGATGCAATTCAAATATGTAATTTGAACCTTCCTATTTTAAAATATAATGGATGAACCTCACCCTGTGAGAACAATCTTCATGATATAGAGATCTCATATGCAAAATAAGTATGAGTTGGGATAGGGCTGGGGAGGGTGGCTGCTCGGGCAGCCCCTCCCCCGTCAAGTTAAGGAGATTCAACTGAGGAAGCACAAGGGAACTCTCGTCTGGGGACAACAACTGCAGGGAGACCACATCTTTTCAGATGAACATGGGAGGGCGGAAGGCTGCCTAATACTGAAGCACCATCAAATATCAAACCATATGCAATAACTAGTACAAGCATTCCTGGGGGAAGGTCTGCAGGAGACGAATTTGCATACGGTGATGTCATCCAAGCAGTGGGCCAAAGTTGGCTGGAACCCTCATCTGCATATGAAAAGAGAAAAGGGTTATGCAGGGCATGGCGGCCTTTTGCGGCGCTTGGATGACCCCTAGTTCGCATTAAACACCTCCACCTTCCTTCGGTGTGGGGCTCATGTTGGCCATGCCCCATCCCATGAAGCATTGAGCATTGAGAGCCGACCAGGGGAAACACAAATTATGCAGTCAAGTTTCCCACATTTGGGGAAATCGCAGGGGCAGCACAGCCAGAGTGCAATGGGTGAGCCTTGCCCTGGGAGAAGCACCTTCAAGATCATAGTATCTCACCTGGCAGGTAAGTAGGAGTTGGGCTAGAGCTGGGGAGGGTCGCTGCTCGGGCACCCCCCTGTCAAGTGAAGGAGATCCAACTGAGGCAGCACAATGGAACTCTCGAAAGAAGAACAAGGCTAGAGGAAGATCTGAGACAAAGAAATCTGACTTTTACCAGAGCTGACCAGCGGAAAACACAAACACAGTCCCCCACTACCACAAATAATGCAGGCGAGTTTCCCACATTTGGGGAAATCACAGGGGTCAGCATACCCAGAATGCAATGAATGAACCTCACCCTGGGTGAACAATCTTCATGACCATGGTGTCTCCTATGCAAAATAAGTATGATTTGGGATAGGGCTGGGGAGGGCCGCTGCTCAGGCACATCTCTGTCAAGTAAAGTTAATTCAACTGAGGCAGCACAAGGGAACTCTCATCTGGGGACAACAACTGCAGGGAGAACACATATTTTCAGATGAACATGGGAGGGCAGAAGGCTGCCTAATACTGAAGCACCCCCAAACAACAAACCAAATGCAACAACTAGTGCAAGCATTCCTGGGGGAAGGCCTGCAGCAGATGGATTTGCATATGGTGATGTTATCCAAGCAGTGGGTCAAAGTTGGCTTCAACCCTCATCTGCATATGAAAAGAGAAAAGGGGCGTGCAGGGCATGGCGGCCTTTTGCGCTGCTTGGATGACCCCTAGATCGCATTAAACACCCCCACCCTCCTTTGGTGTGGGGCTCATGTTGGCCATGCCCCATCCCATGAAGCATTCAAGCTGATTTCTTGCAGCAGCTGGGCACTGTAACAGCTCCAGAGCTGCTCTGTAAGGCAAGTAAAAGGGTGTGGGCCCTGCAGCACTACTTGAATTTTCCAATGCCTATCTCTTTGCAAAAGAGAGATATCGGCTCACCCATTGCACTCTGGGTGTGCTGCTCCTGCGATTTCCCCAAATGTGGGAAACTTGACTGCATAATTTGTGTTTCCCCTGGTCAGGTCTCGTATATTTGCAAAGAGATAGGCATTGGAAAATGCAGGGCTATAACGTGTAGATGAAGCACTAACAGGAGGCTTTAAAATTTTCATTCTAGTGTCTTTCGTTTGGGAGAAAAATGCAAAGGTACAATACAGCATTTCCTTGCCGATATCTCTCTTTTGCAAAGAGATAGGCATTGGAAAATTCAGGACTATTACGTGTAGATGAAGCACTAAAAGGAGGCTTTAAAATTTTCATTCTAGTGTCTTTCGTTTGGGAGAAAAATGCAAAAGTACAATGCAGCTTTTCCTTGCCGATATCTCTCTTTTGCAAAGAGATAGGCATTGGAAAATTCAGGGCTATAACGTGTAGATGAAGTACTAATAGGAGGCTTTAAAATTTTCAATCTAGTGTCCTTCGTTTGGGAGAAAAATGCAAAGGTACAATACAGCTTTTCCTTGCCAATATCTCTCTTTTGCAAAGAGCTAGGCATTGGAAAATTCAGGGCTATAACGTGTAGATGAAGCACTAACAGGAGGCTTTAAAATTTTCATTCTAGTGTCCTTCGTTTGGGAGAAAAATGCAAAGGTACAATACAGCTTTTCCTTGCCGATATCTCTCTTTTGCAAAGATTGGAAGGCACAAAGTAAGCAGACGGGAGGAGAAGTCAGGATAGTGCACAAGGGTATAGAAGGGAGGGGCTCAAGAAAAGAGAAGTGGAAACAGACAGCAAACTAGGCTGGAGAGAGACCTGAGACAAAGAGATCTGAATTATACGAGAGCCGACCAGGGGAAACACAAATTATGCAGTCAAGTTTCCCACATTTGGGGAAATTGCAGGGGCAGCACACCCAGAGTGCAATGGGTGAGCCTTGCCCTGGGAGAAGCACCTTCATGATCATAGTATCTCACCTGGCAGGTAAGTAGGAGTTGGGCTAGAGCTGGGGAGGGTCGCTGCTCGGACACCCCCCTGTCAAGTGAAGGAGATCCAACTGAGGCAGCACAAAGGAACTCTCGAAAGAAGAACAAGGCTAGAGGAAGATCTGAGACAAAGAAATCTGACTTTTACCAGAGCTGACCAGAGGAAAGCACAAACACAGTCCACCACTACCACAAATAATGCAGTCGAGTTTCCCACATTTGGGGAAATCACAGGGGTCAGCATACCCAGAGTGCAATGAATGAACCGCACCCTGGGAGAACAATCTTCATAACAATGGTATCTCCTATGCAAAATAAGTATGATTTGGGATATGGCTGGGGAGGGCCGCTGCTCAGGCACATCTCTGTCAAGTAAAGGAGATTCAACTGAGGCAGCACAAGGGAACTCTCATCTGGGGACAACAACTGCAGGGAGAACACATATTTTCAGATGAACATGGGAGGGCAGAAGGCTGCCTAATACTGAAGCACCCCCAAACAACAAACCAAATGCAACAACTAGTGCAAGCATTCCTGGGGGAAGGCCTGCAGCAGATAGATTTGCATATGGTGATGTCATCCAAGCAGTGGGTCAAAGTTGGCTTCAACCCTCGTCTGCATATGAAAAGAGAAAAGGGGCGTGCAGGGCATGGTGGCCTTTTGCGGCACTTGGCTGACCCCTAGTTTGCATTAAACACCTCCACCCTCCTTCGGTGTGGGGCTCATGTTGGCTATGCCCCAGCCCCTGAAGCATTCAAGCTGATTTCTTGCAGCAGCTGGGCACTGTAACAGCTCCAGAGCTGCTCTGTAAGGCAAGTAAAAGGTTGTGGGCCCTGCAGCACTACCTGTAGTTCGCATTGTGCGTTGGAAGGCACAAAGTAAGCAGAAAGGAGGAGAAGTCAGGATAGTGCGCAAGGGCATAGAATGGAGCTGCTGAAGAAAAGAGAAGTGGAAACAGACAGCAAACTAGGCTGGAGAGAGACCTGAGACAAAGAGATCTGAATTATACGAGACCTGACCAGGGGAAACACAAATTATGCAGTCAAGTTTCCCACATTTGGGGAAATCGCAGGAGCAGCACACCCAGAGTGCAATGGGTGAGCCTTGCCCTGGGAGAAGCACCTTCATGATCATAGTATCTCACCTGGCAGGTAAGTAGGAGTTGGGCTAGAGCTGGGGAGGGTCGCTGCTCGGGCACCCCCCTGTCAAGTGAAGGAGATCCAACTGAGGCAGCACAAAGGAACTCTCGAAAGAAGAACAAGGCTAGAGGAAGATCTGAGACAAAGAAATCTGACTTTTACCAGAGCTGACCAGAGGAAAGCACAAACACAGTCCACCACTACCACAAATAATGCAGTCGAGTTTCCCACATTTGGGGAAATCACAGGGGTCAGCATACCCAGAGTGCAATGAATGAACCGCACCCTGGGAGAACAATCTTCATAACAATGGTATCTCCTATGCAAAATAAGTATGATTTGGGATATGGCTGGGGAGGGCCGCTGCTCAGGCACATCTCTGTCAAGTAAAGGAGATTCAACTGAGGCAGCACAAGGGAACTCTCATCTGGGGACAACAACTGCAGGGAGAACACATATTTTCAGATGAACATGGGAGGGCAGAAGGCTGCCTAATACTGAAGCACCCCCAAACAACAAACCAAATGCAACAACTAGTGCAAGCATTCCTGGGGGAAGGCCTGCAGCAGATAGATTTGCATATGGTGATGTCATCCAAGCAGTGGGTCAAAGTTGGCTTCAACCCTCGTCTGCATATGAAAAGAGAAAAGGGGCGTGCAGGGCATGGTGGCCTTTTGCGGCACTTGGCTGACCCCTAGTTTGCATTAAACACCTCCACCCTCCTTCGGTGTAGGGCTCATGTTGGCTATGCCCCAGCCCCTGAAGCATTCAAGCTGATTTCTTGCAGCAGCTGGGCACTGTAACAGCTCCAGAGCTGCTCTGTAAGGCAAGTAAAAGGGTGTGGGCCCTGCAGCACTACCTGTAGTTCGCATTGTGCGTTGGAAGGCACAAAGTAAGCAGAAAGGAGGAGAAGTCAGGATAGTGCGCAAGGGCATAGAAGGGAGCGGCTCAAGAAAAGAGAAGTGGAAACAGACAGCAAACTAGGCTGGAGAGAGACCTGAGACAAAGAGATCTGAATTATACGAGACCTGACCAGGGGAAACACAAATTATGCAGTCAAGTTTCCCACATTTGGGGAAATCGCAGGGGCAGCACACCCAGAGTGCAATGGGTGAGCCTTGCCCTGGGAGAAGCACCTTCATGATCATAGTATCTCACCTGGCAGGTAAGTAGGAGTTGGGCTAGAGCTGGGGAGGGTCGCTGCTCGGGCACCCCCCTGTCAAGTGAAGGAGATCCAACTGAGGCAGCACAAGGAAACTCTCGAAAGAAGAACAAGGCTAGAGGAAGATCTGAAACAAAGAAATCTGACTTTTACCAGAGATCAGAGGAAAACACAAACACAGTCCCCCACTACCAACAAATAAAGCAGTCGCGTTTCCCACATTTGGGGAAATCACAGGGGTCAGCATACCCAGAATGCAATGAATGAACCTCACCCTGGGAGAGTAATCTTCATGACCATGGTATCTCCTATGCAAAATAAGTATGATTTGGGATAGGGCTGGGGAGGGCCGCTGCTCATGCACATCTCTGTCAAGTAAAGGAGATTCAACTGAGGCAGCACAAGGGAACTCTCATCTGGGGACAACAACTGCAGGGAGAACACATATTTTCAGATGAACATGGGAGGGCAGAAGGCTGCCTAATACTGAAGCACCCCCAAACAACAAACCAAATGCAACAACTAGTGCAAGCATTCCTGGGGGAAGTTCTGCAGAAGACGGATTTGCATACGGTGATGTCATCCAAGCAGTGGGTCAAAGTTGGCTTCAACCCTCATCTGCATATGAAAAGAGAAAAGGGGCGTGCAGGGCATGGCGGCCTTTTGCGGTGCTTGGATGACCCCTAGTTCGCATTAAACACCCCACCCTCCTTTGGTGTGGGGCTCATGTTGGCCATGCCCCATCCCCTGAAGCATTCAAGCTGATTTATTGCAGCAGCTGGGCACTGTAACAGCTCCAGAGCTGCTCTGAACGGCAAGTAAAAGGGTGTGGGCCCTGCAGCACTACCTGTAGTTTGCATTGTGCATTGGAAGGCACAAAGTAAGCAGACGGGAGAAGTCAGGATAGTGCGCAAGGGCATAGAAGGGAGCGGCTCAAGAAAAGAGAAGTTGAAACAGACAGCAAACTAGGCTGGAGAGAGACCTGAGACAAAGAGATCTGAATTATACGAGAGCCGACCAGGGGAAACACAAATTATGCAGTCAAGTTTCCCACATTTGGGGAAATCGCAGGAGCAGCACACCCAGAGTGCAATGGGTGAGCCTTGCCCTGGGAGAAGCACCTACATGATCATAGTATCTCACCTGCCAGGTAAGTAGAAGTTGGGCTAGAGCTGGGGAGGGTCGCTGCTCGGGTACCCCCCTGTCAAGTGAAGGAGATCCAACTGAGGCAGCACAAGGGAACTCTCGAAAGAAGAACAAGGCTAAAGGAAGATCTGAGACAAAGAAATCTGACTTTTACCAGAGCTGACCAGAGGAAAGCACAAACACAGTCCCCCACTACCACAAATAAAGCAGTCGAGTTTCCCACATTTGGGGAAATCACAGGGGTCAGCATACAGAGAATGCAATGAATGAACCTCACCGTGGGAGAACAATCTTCATGACCATGGTATCTCCTATGCAAAATAAGTATGATTTGGGATAGGGCTGGGGAGGGCCGCTGCTCAGGCACATCTCTGTCAAGTAAAGGAGATTCAACTGAGGCAGCACAAGGGAACTCTCATCTGGGGACAACAACTGCAGGGAGAACACATATTTTCAGATGAACATGGGAGGGCAGAAGGCTGCCTAATACTGAAGCACCCCCAAACAACAAACCAAATGCAACAACTAGTGCAAGCATTCCTGGGGGAAGGCCTGCAGCAGATGGATTTGCATACGGTGATGTCATCCAAGCAGTGGGTCAAAGTTGGCTTCAACCCTCGTCTGCATATGAAAAGAGAAAAGGGGCGTGCAGGGCATGGCGGCCTTTTGCGGCGCTTGGATGACCCCTAGTTCACATTAAACACCTCCACCCTCCTTCGGTGTGGGGCTCATGTTGGCTGTGCCCCAGCCCCTAAAGCATTCGAGCTGATTTCTTGCAGTAGCTGGGCACTGTAACAGCTCCAGAGCTGCTCTGTACGGCAAGTAAAAGGGTGTGGGCCCTACAGCACTACCTGTAGTTTGCATTGTGCATTGGAAGGCACAAAGTAAGCAGACAGGAGGAGAAGTCAGGATAGTGCACAAGGGTATAAAAGGGAGGGGCTCATGAAAAAAGAAGTGGAAACAGACAGCAAACTAGGCTGGAGAGAGACCTGAGACAAAGAGATCTGAATTATACGAGAGCCGACCAGGGGAAACACAAATTATGCAGTCAAGCTTCCCACATTTGGGGAAATCGCAGGGGCACCACACCCAGAGTGCAATGGGTGAGCCTTGCCCTGGGAGAAGCACCTACATGATCATAGTATCTCACCTGCCAGGTAAGTAGAAGTTGGGCTAGAGCTGGGGAGGGTCGCTGCTCGGGTACCCCCCTGTCAAGTGAAGGAGATTCAACTGAGGCAGCACAAGGGAACTCTCGAAAGAAGAACAAGGCTAGAGGAAGATCTGAGACAAATAAATCTGACTTTTACCAGAGCTGACCAGAGGAAAGCACAAACACAGTCCCCCACTACCACAAATAATGCAGTCGAGTTTCCCACATTTGGGGAAATCACAGGGGTCAGCATACCCAGAATGCAATGAATGAACCTCACCCTGGGAGAACAATCTTCATGACCATGGTATATCCTATGCAAAATAAGTATGATTTGGGATAGGGCTGGGGAGGGCCGCTGCTCAGGCACATCTCTGTCAAGTAAAGGAGATTCAACTGAGGCAGCACAAGGGAACTCTCATCTGGGGACAACAACTGCAGGGAGAACACATATTTTCAGATGAACATGGGAGGGCAGAAGGCTGCCTAATAATGAAGCACCCCCAAACAACAAACCAAATGCAACAACTAGTGCAAGCATTCCTGGGGGAAGGCCTGCAGCAGATGGATTTGCATACGGTGATGTCATCCAAGCAGTGGGTCAAAGTTGGCTTCAACCCTCGTCTGCATATGAAAAGAGAAAAGGGGCGTGCAGGGCATAGCGGCCTTTTGCGGCGCTTGGATGACCCCTAGTTCGCATTAAACACCTCCACCCTCCTTCGGTGTGGGGCTCATGTTGGCTATGCCCCAGCCCCTGAAGCATTCAAGCTGATTTCTTGCAGCAGCTGGGCACTGTAACAGCTCCAGAGCTGCTCTGTACGGCAAGTAAAAGGGTGTGGGCCCTGCAGCACTACCAGTAGTTTGCATTGTGCATTGGAAGGCACAAAGTAAGCAGACAAGAGGAGAAGTCAGGATAGTGCATAAGGGTATAAAAGGGAGGGGCTCATGAAAAAAGAAGTGGAAACAGACAGCAAACTAGGCTGGAGAGAGACCTGAGACAAAGAGATCTGAATTATACGAGAGCCGACCAGGGGAAACACAAATTATGCAGTCAAGCTTCCCACATTTGGGGAAATCGCAGGGGCACCACACCCAGAGTGCAATGGGTGAGCCTTGCCCTGGGAGAAGCACCTTCATGATCATAGTATCTCACCTGGCAGGTAAGTAGGAGTTGGGCTAGAG
Organism: Pseudophryne corroboree; assembly: GCF_028390025.1. Taxonomy (NCBI): domain Eukaryota; kingdom Metazoa; phylum Chordata; class Amphibia; order Anura; family Myobatrachidae; genus Pseudophryne; species Pseudophryne corroboree. The sequence continues at coordinate 194,170 of NW_026970524.1, forward strand.
CTGGGGAGGGTCGCTACTCGGGCACCCCCCTGTCAAGTGAAAGAGATCCAACTGAGGCAGCACAAGGGAACTCTCGAAAGAAGAACAAGGCTAGAGGAAGATCTGAGACAAATAAATCTGACTTTTACCAGAGCTGACCAGAGGAAAGCACAAACACAGTCCCCCACTACCACAAATAATGCAGTCGAGTTTCCCACATTTGGGGAAATCACAGGGGTCAGCATACCCAGAATGCAATGAATGAACCTCACCCTGGGAGAACAATCTTCATGACCATGGTATCGCCTATGCAAAATAAGTATGATTTGGGATAGGGCTGGGGAGGGCCGCTGCTCAGGCACATCTCTGTCAAGTAAAGGAGATTCAGCTGAGGCAGCACAAGGGAACTCTCATCTGGGGACAACAACTGCAGGGAGAACACATATTTTCATATAAAAATCTTGGTCATGCTCTGGTTTCTCTTCAGAACGAACAAATCTTTCGCCTCTTACTAAAGATTTCCGTGGAGAGGAGCAAAACCGAGTTTTATCTCAATTTTTGCATGCCCCATCTTTTTGGGGTTTCTTTTACCGGTTTAAAGATAGAATGAGTGTGCTTTAATGTAAGCTCATTTGCATAGAAATGACAGTAAATGTTTATTTATGTTCAAACAGAACTTTCTTGACCATGCTACTTGCTTTAAAGATCTGGGAGCACATGGAATACAGTACAAACCATGCTTATAGCAAGGAGAAGCCAGGTGAGAAATCTGCTTTCTTTCAAATTGGGCGCTCACTTTGATCTGAATGAGGACTGCTGGCACAGCACTCAGGCGACAGGTGGAATCTTGGTCATGCTCTGGTTTCTCTTCAGAACGAACAAATCTTTCGCCTTTTATTAAAGATTATCCGTGGAGAGGAGCAAAACTGAATTTTATCTCAATTTTTGCATGCCCCATATTATTGGGGTTTCTTTTATCAGTTTAAAGACAGAACGAGTGTGCTTTCTTGTTAGCTTTAATGTAAGTTTATTTGCATAACAATGACAATAAATGTCTGTTTCTTTTCAAGCAGAACTTTCTTGACCATACTAATTGCTTGAAAGATCTGGGAGCACATGGAAAAGAGTACAAACCATGTTTATAGCAAGGGGAAGCCTGGTGAGAAATCTGCTTTCTTTCTTTCAAATTGGGTGCTCACTTTGAGCTGAATGAGGACTGCTGGCATGGCACTCAGGCGACAGGTGGAATCTTGGTCATGCTCTGGTTTCTCTTCAGAACGAACAAATCTTTCGCCTTTTACTAAAGATTTCCGTGGAGAGGAGCAAAACTGAGTTTTATCTCAATTTTTGCATGCCCCATATCATACCTCCCAACTGTCCCGATTTTCGCGGGACAGTCCCGTTTTTTGGGGACTGTCCCGCTGTCCCACCTGCGGGCCGCAGTGTCCCGCGGTGGGGAGGACAATTGGGAGGCTCTGTCTGTCGCTGCCCTGCTTAGCAGAGCAGCGGTGAATAGACGCTGTGCGCATGCGCACAGCGTCTATTCACTGAAGTCAGAGGGAGAGGTGGCATGCCAGCGGCTCACAGAGCGCTGGGCATGCCCGCTCAGTGCCGAAAACGGGGGCGTGACTCGCGATCGCGGGTCCTCCCGCGAAGCCACGCCCCCTTTTACTTAGGCCACACCCTTTTTGGGAGCGCGCGCGACTTCGTTGCGCGTGTGTCCCTCTTTGCGAGCCGACAAAGTTGGGAGGTATGCCCATATTATTGGGGTTTCTTTTATCAGTTTAAAGACAGAACGAGTTTGCTTTCTTGTTAGCTTTAATGTAAGTTTATTTGCATAACAATGACAGTAAATGTTTGTTTCTTTTCAAACAGAACTTTCTTGACCATGCTACTTGCTTGAAAGATCTGGGAGCACATGGAAAACAGTACAAACCATGCAGTATCACAAGAGCCTTTATTTGATCTTTCATGAAGATAGAGCAGAATTGAGGACACGTCAACAATTTCTGCCGAAGGTGGTTCATCTTTCCACATGGTGCCTTTGGCCACTGACACCTTCGTTGAGTCAAAGTCTCTGGCTGTGGTCAGAACTTTGAAAATTTATGTCACCAGAACGGTTCAGATTAGGAAAACAGAGGCTCTGTTTGTCCTGTATGCTCCCAACAGGATTGGGTGTCCTGCTTCCATGTAGACCATTATGCGCTGGATCTGTGGTAAGATTCAGCATGCTCATTCCATGGCAGGATTGCCGTTACTGAATTAGGTGAAGACCCATTCTACTAGAAAGGTGGGTTCATCCTGGGCAGCTGGTCGGGGAGTCTCGGCATTGCAACTTTGCCGAGCAGCTATTTAGTAAACACTTTTGCTAAGTTTTACAAGTTTGATACCTTGGCCGATGATAACTTCAAGTTGGGTCATTCGGTGCTGCAGAGTCGTACGCACTCTTCCACCCGTTCAAGAGCTTTGGTATAACCCCATGGTTCTTAATGTGACCCCAGCATCCTCTAGGTCGTATGAGAAAATAGGATTTTAATACCTACCGGTAAATCCTTTTCTCTTAGTCTGTAGAGGATGCTGGGCACCCGTCCCAGTCCATACTGTGTCTGCAGTTATTACTTGTGGTTATACACATGTTGTGTTATGGTTCTGGTCAGCTTTTTGCTGCAATTGTTCATGCCGTTGGCTTGTGTTCTGTTGAATGCCACGTTCTGCGGCATGCTTAAGGTGTGAGCTGGTAAGATGCTCACCTTAGTTTAACAATAAATCCTTTCCTCGAAATGTCCGTCTCCATGGGCACAGTTCCTATAACTGGAGTCTGGAGGAGGGGCATAGAGGGAGGAGCCAGTTCACACCCTTTGATAGTCTTAAAGTGCCCATGTCTCTTGCGGATCCCGTCTATACCCCATGGTTCTTAATGTGACCCCAGCATCCTCTACGGACTAAGAGAAAAGGATGCCCTTGCGCACTATCCTGACTTCTCCTCCCGTCTGCTTACTTTGTGCCTTCCAACGCACAATGCAAACTACAGGTGGTGCTGCAGGGCCCACACCCTTTTACTTGCCTTACAGAACAGCTCTGGAGCTGTTACAGTGCCCAGCTGCTGCAAGAAATCAGCTTGAATGCTTCAGGGGATGGGGCATGGCCAACATGAGCCCCACACCAAAGGAGGGTGGGGGTGTTTAATGAGAACTAGGGGTCATCCAAGCACTGCAAAAGGCCGCCATGCCCTGCACGCCCCTTTTCTCTTTTCATATGCAGATGAGGGTTCCAGCCAACTTTGGCCCACTGCTTGAATAACATCACTGTATGCAAATCCGTCTGCTGCAGACCTTCCCCCAGGAAGGCTTGTACTAGATGTTGCATATGGTTTGATATTTGATGGTGCTTCAGTATTAGGCAGCCTTCCGCCCTCCCATGTTCATCTGAAAAGATGTGGTCTCCCTGCAGTTGTTGTCCCCAGACGAGAGTTCCCTTGTGCTTCCTCAGTTGAATCTCCTTAACTTGACGGGGGAGGGGCTGCCCGAGCAGCCACCCTCCCCAGCCCTATCCCAACTCATACTTATTTTGCATATGAGATCTCTTGATCATGAAGATTGTTATCACAGGGTGAGGTTCATCCATTATATTTTAAAATAGGAAGGTACAAATTACATATTTGAATTGCATTTATGTGCTGGATTCAAATGTCCCCCCCCCCCCCTTCCTTTCTCAATTGTGCCCGTCAGCAGCTATTCTAAGGTTGCTGCCAATGGGTGTGACACATTAATTTCTTCTGTGGGGTACACTGGACTCCACAAGGATTCACATTGGGGTGTAGAGTAGGATCTTGATCTGAGGCACCAACCGGCTCAAAGCTTTTGACTGTTCCCAAGATGCTCAGTGCATTCTCCTCTATAACCCCGCTTCCATGAACAGGGAGCTCAGTTTGTAGTTGGTGCCTTCAGTAGCAGGCCACTTAACAGGGGCCTGCCTCAGGCAGCCTATTCTTAGCTATAAATTTTGACAAGAAAAGAAGAACTTGTTTTATGAGAATCTACAAGGGCTGCAGCAGGCTAGGTCTAATAGACATCTTTACTGCAGCTTCATCACTCCCAGCGGCGCTGTATACTCCCGTGCCCTGGTTGCTGGGTCACTGCAGCGGAGGGTCCGGTTTCATCCTAAGGTCAGTCACACACACACCACCCTTCCGGATCACGAGGCCGCTGATGAAGGGGAGCGTGGCCGTAGGGGGTGGACCGTGTGCGCACTGGCGTGGACACTGATTACTGGGCAGCCGCTCCACTAGCCACCAGGTACAGTTAAGGAGCACAGGTCTGGGGGTTTTTCTCCTATATTAACCCAATTTTGTACTGCCCGCAGCGCATTGTGATAGGTAATAGGGCCTGATTCAGGTTGGATTGCAATCACAATAAGCGATCCAACTGCAAAAATTGCTAAGAGCATACGCATGTGCCTGCATTTTCTGCGGCACCCCGCAGAGAATGCGATCGCCTCTGCCTGTCAATCGGGGCGGGGGGGGGATAGGTGGGTCAGCAACACTCCATTTCCAAGTCAGGGATGGAGCGGTGCGGGGGCAAGGCTTCAAAATGGGGTCTGCAACGGAGGAGACACAGGGGGCGTGGTCACAGCGGCTGTATGACATCACATTCAGCCGCTGTGATCACAAAAATGGTGGCGGCTTCCTGCGCGCACATACAGTCTGCACCAGCAAGAGGCTACACCATTTTTTATGATCACGCTGAACTGCAGTGCGACTGCAATTACAGCATGGTCAAGAAGGGAGGCGTCATGCTGGGTGGCCATGCCCTTTCACTGTGCAGGAGCCAGCACTGCTCACACACTAGTCCCCGGGTGCAGCCCCCAACCCCCGGGACACCCGGAGCAACAAAATGTAGATTCAGGCCACCAGGCCACGCCCCTACCTATGAAACCATGCCTCCTTTTTACCATTGCGCTGCTTATCTGCGCGCACTGCATTACAATCTCCCTCGCCACCTCTCTGGGTGTCACCAGTGATAGTGACACCTCTGCCATGCTTGTAGCAGCTGGTCCTAAGATCTACGCCTCAAGCCCTGAGTGTTTGCCCTTGTGACTTGTTGATCATCATAGCGAAGCAGATGCTTACAGAAAACTGCAGGGGCTTAGATTGAAAATAAAAAAATTGATGGGTATAAGGTAGAGAGGAGCGGGTTCGGTTCTCCGAGAACCGAATTCCCCACGAACTCCACGTTGTTTACACTGGTCCGAGGCAGGCTCGGTTGTTCCCGCCTGACTCGGAAAACCTGAACAAGGGAAAATGTCATCATCCCGCTGTCGGATTCTCGCGAGATTCGGATTCCATATAAAGAGCTGCTTGTTGCCGCCATTTTTACTCGTGCTTTGAAGAGAGAGCGGAATGGACGTGGCTATGTTCTCTCAGTGGAAATCTCAATATCAGTGCTCAGTATCAGTGGTTACTTATTGCTGCTCAGTAATACTAGTAGTGTGTCTCTCCTGCTCAGTGTCAGTTCTCAGTAGTATCCTCATCAGTGCTCAGTATCACTGCTCATTGTCTTGTGCTGCATTGTGGTGCTCAGCATACTACAGTACATTACTAATAGTCCAGTGCTGCATCTTGCTGCTCAGTGTCAGTTCTAGTATCCTCATCAGTGCTCACTATCACTGTTCATTGCATTTTGGTTTTCTGTATACTACAGTAACATAGTAATATAGTAACATATAGTAACATAGTTTTTGAGGTTGAATAGAGGCAAATTGCCCATCGTGTTCAACCTGTTTTAAGTTGTGATGATTCTACATACTTGCTGAATAATGTTTTATGACTAGTTAGCTACTATAACTCATGTTACCCCCGGATTAACCATGTTGATATTTTAAGTATTATAACCTTAGATAGCTTTTTCATTCAGAAATGTATCCATTCCTTTTTTAAATCCAATTACAGAGTCCGCCATTACCACCTTCCCTGGCAGGGAATTCCACATCCTGATTGCCCTAACAGTGAAGATCATAGTATCTCACCTGGCAGGTAAGTAGGAGTTGGGCTAGAGCTGTGGAGAATTGCTGCTCGGGCACCCCCTGTCAAGTGAAGGAGATCCAACTGAGGCAGCACAAGGGAACTCTCGAAAGAAGAACAAGGCTAGAGGAAGATCTGAGACAAAGAAATCTGACTTTTACCAGAGCTGACCAGAGGAAAGCACAAACACAGTCCCCCACTACCACAAATAATGCAGTCGAGTTTCCCACATTTGGGGAAATCACAGGGGTCAGCATACCCAGAATGCAATGAATGAACCTCACCCTGGGAGAACAATCTTCATGACCATGGTATCTCCTATGCAAAATAAGTATGATTTGGGATAGGGCTGGGGAGGGCCGCTGCTCAGGCACATCTCTGTCAAGTAAAGGAGATTCAACTGAGGCAGCACAAGGGAACTCTCATCTGGGGACAACAACTGCAGGGAGAACACATATTTTCAGATGAAAATCTTGGTCATGCTCTGGTTTCTCTTCAGAACGAACAAATCTTTCGCCTTTTACTAAAGATTTCCGTGGAGAGGAGCAAAACTGAGTTTTACCTCAATTTTTGCATGCCCCATCTTTTTGGATTTTCTTTTATCGGTTTAAAGATAGAATGCGTGTGCTTTAATGAAAGCTCATTTGCATAGAAATTACAGTAAATGTTTGTTTCTTTTCAAACAGAACTTTCTTGACCATGCTACTTGCTTGAAAGATCTGGGAGCACATGGAATACAGTACAAACCATGCTTATAGCAAGGAGAAGCCAGGTGAGAAATCTGCTTTCTCTCAAATTGGGCGCTCACTTTGATCTGAATGAGGACTGCTGGCATGGCACTCAGGCGACAGGTGGAATCTTGGTCATGCTCTGGTTTCTCTTCAGAACGAACAAATCTTTCGCCTTTTACTAAAGATTTCCGTGGAGAGGAGCAAAACTGAGTTTTATCTCAAATTTTGCATGCCCCATCTTATTGGGGTTTTATTTTATCAGTTTAAAGACAGAACGAGTGTGCTTTCTTGTTGGCTTTAATGTAAGTTTATTTGTATAACAATGATAGTAAATGTCTGTTTCTTTTCAAACAGAACTTTCTTGACCATGCTACTTGCTTGAAAGATCTGGGAGCACATGGAAAAGAGTACAAACCATGCTTATAGCAAGGGGAAGCCTGGTGAGAAATCTGCTTTCTTTCTTTCAAATTGGGTGCTCACTTTGAGCTGAATGAGGACTGCTGGCATGGCACTCAGGCGACAGGTGGAATCTTGGTCATGCTCTGGTTTCTCTTCAGAACGAACAAATCTTTCGCCTTTTACTAAAGATTTCCGTGGAGAGGAGCAAAACTGAGTTTTATCTCAAATTTTGCATGCCCCATCTTATTGGGGTTTTATTTTATCTGTTTAAAGATAGAACGAGTGTGCTTTAATGTAAGCTCATTTGCATAGAAATGACAGTAAATGTTTGTTTCTTTTCAAACAGAACTTTCTTGACTATACTAATTGCTTGAAAGATCTGGGAACACATGGAAAAGAGTACAAACCATGTTTATAGCTAGGGGAAGCCTGGTGAGAAATCTGCTTTCTTTCTTTCAAATTGGGTGCTCACTTTGAGCTCAATGAGAACTGCTGGCATGGCACTCAGGCGACAGGTGGAATCTTGGTCATGCTCTGGTTTCTCTTCAGAACTAACAAATATTTCGCCTTTTATTAAAGATTTCCGTGGAGAGGAGCAAAACTGAGTTTTATCTCAATTTTTGCATGCCCCATATTATTGGGGTTTCTTTTATCAGTTTAAAGACAGAACGAGTGTGCTTTCTTGTTAGCTTTAATGTAAGTTGCCATAGATGCAGTGAAACACATGTGTAGGGCACGGCGTGTCCGCGTGTATTTGACTCATGTGAAATGTTATAAAACAAAAATATATGATTATGATGTTAGCTGTTAGTCTCCACTAATAGGGAATAGAAGCTGAGCTATAAGAAAGGAATACACTAGATATGATGTCACTTAGCAATTACAATGTCTAAAGTGCATACAGATAGCTACTAATAACTCTTGATAAGAAAGTATATCAGTGTGGGTATATTTATATGATGGGATATTGGGACTAGTGAATATATATCACTCCTGCTGTCCAGATTGGCAATAACCAGACAATTATGATAAGAGTAGAGATGTCACATGGGCTGCTATAGATATTAATTTAATGCTGTATGTGTCATTTGTTACAAATGGATACATTTTCTATGAGTCAGCCTAGCAGCTGCATGTTCTAACAGAACACTATCCTCACACAGAATCTGCTAACCTTGAGATAACTAAATGACAGTGTGTAACAGTCTCTTTACTATAAGACTGTTACAAAGTAATATATATATTTGAAGTCAGTCTAGCAGCTGTGTGTTCCAGCAGTTTATAAGACAAAGAAAATCTCCTATTGTGGAATCTAGACACATGGGACTGCTGGCCTGTGTCATACTATTTCTATGTAATACCAGTAACATGTATATAACTGTTACATAATTGTTACAAATGGATAAATCTTTGAGTCAGCCTAGCAGCTGCATGTCCTAACAGGACACCATAAATCCTTTACAGTGTAACAAATTGATTGGTAACACTTAAAGGCTGGAGAGCAGTTATATGCCTTACTAGCATACTCAATATACCACATTATTACACCAGTTACCACGATTATTGACAGCGCATTTGATATATTATATTACCCTCACACTGAGTCTGTTTACCTTTAGATAACTAAGTGACCGAATATGTAACAGTTTCTCTATCATAAGACTGTTACAAAGTGAGATAGATATATTTGGAAGTCAGTCAAACAGCTGTGTGTTTCAGCGGTTTATAAGAAAATTCCTCATTGTGGAATCTGGACCACTAAGGGTTATTATATATATAGCACATGGAATTGCCACATCTCCCTATATGATAATTTCATTACACTGTAACATAATAAGAATTAACTCTTTAACAGTGTAAATAGAGAGTAATGAATCTCTGACACATGGAATATATTATTTCTTAGATGAATTGGATAAACCATTATGACAGACACTTTGCTTCTTAATAAGAATTGAGGTGGCTATACCTCTAAGGAAAGCATTATTGCCTACGCCTAGATCAGATTAAATAAGATCTGGCTGAATATATGAAGGAAGGTTGCTATTTATATGAGAATTGGAATTGCTATATTCCTTAAGGCAACCCCACCGATTGATATATGTTGTCAATTAAGTATATCTGAACGGCTATATCTGGACCAGATTTAATAAGATCTGGCTGATTATATGAAGGAGGGCTGCTATTTATATTGGAATTGCCATATTCCTTAAGGCAACCGCACCTGTTGGTATATCTCGCCAATTAACTATATCTAAACAGCTAAATTAAAGCTATTCATCATTTTTTTAGTTTGGATATTAATAAATATGATCTTTCCATGATCCATAGAGATTTCCCTATCAAGTGATTCCTTATCCGATATAGAAAGCTATCCCCCTGTGGTATTGAATTTAGGAATATAGTCTTAGGGGACACAGAGAAATAAGTGATCCCCATCTAACTAAGCACCCCACAAATTGGAGGTTAGCTTACCGGTTATACTCAATCACCCCCACAAATTCGCCAATGGGGATGGCTTCCCGGGAGGTAACCCCTATTGAGTGAAGGGAGTATATAGGATACGACCCAGTGGTACCTGACGACATAGATACTAACAGCTATTTAATAACATTACGCTAGAAAGTGATTATTAGCAACATATATATCTATATAAACAACCCCGCCAGGGTTGTGCCTTCAAAAATAATCACACACGGACACGCTTTTTAAACCTTTTTTTCACATCTCTTTATTCTTCTTATGCACATGTATGTTAGTTCTGTGATTTTAACATTTATGTTTCACTGCAGTTTGGGATAATAATATTAATATTTATCCAATTTTAATACATACTTAATAAAGGTTATATTTTATGATTCATTCATTCTGTCCAGTGCGTCAACAGTGCAGATTTCTTCTTGTTTTTTCTCCCAAATTCTATAACAATGACAGTAAATGTTGTTTCTTTTCAAACAGAACTTTCTTGACCATGCTACTTGCTTGAAAGATCTGGGAGCACATGGAAAACAGTACAAACCATGCAGTATCACAAGAGCCTTTATTTGATCTTTCATGAAGATAGAGCAGAATTGAGGACACGTCAACAATTTCTGCCGAAGGTGGTTCATCTTTCCACATGGTGCCTTTGGCCACTGACACCTTCGTTGAGTCAAAGTCTCTGGCTGTGGTCAGAACTTTGAAAATTTATGTCACCAGAACGGTTCAGATTAGGAAAACAGAGGCTCTGTTTGTCCTGTATGCTCCCAACAGGATTGGGTGTCCTGCTTCCATGTAGACCATTATGCGCTGGATCTGTGGTAAGATTCAGCATGCTCATTCCATGGCAGGATTGCCATTACTGAATTAGGTGAAGACCCATTCTACTAGAAAGGTGGGTTCATCCTGGGCAGCTGGTCGGGGAGTCTCGGCATTGCAACTTTGCCGAGCAGCTATTTAGTAAACACTTTTGCTAAGTTTTACAAGTTTGATACCTTGGCTGATGATAACCTCAAGTTGGGTCATTCGGTGCTGCAGAGTCGTACGCACTCTCCCACCCGTTCAAGAGCTTTGGTATAACCCCATGGTTCTTAATGTGACCCCAGCATCCTCTAGGTCGTATGAGAAAATAGGATTTTAATACCTACTGGTAAATCCTTTTCTCTTAGTCCGTAGAGGATGCTGGGCACCCGTCCCAGTCCATACTGTGTCTGCAGTTATTACTTGTGGTTATACACATGTTATGTTATGGTTCTGGTCAGCTTTTTGCTGCAATTGTTCATGCCGTTGGCTTGTGTTCTGTTGAATGCCACGTTCTGCGGCATGCTTAAGGTGTGAGCTGGTAAGATGCTCACCTTAGTTTAACAATAAATCCTTTCCTCGAAATGTCCGTCTCCCTGGGCACAGTTCCTATAACTGGAGTCTGGAGGAGGGGCATAGAGGGAGGAGCCAGTTCACACCCTTTGAAAGTCTTAAAGTGCCCATGTCTCTTGCGGATCCCGTCTATACCCCATGGTTCTTAATGTGACCCCAGCATCCTCTACGGACTAAGAGAAAAGGATGCCCTTGCGCACTATCCTGACTTCTCCTCCCGTCTGCTTACTTTGTGCCTTCCAACGCACAATGCGAACTACAGGTGGTGCTGCAGGGCCCACACCCTTTTACTTGCCTTACAGAACAGCTCTGGAGCTGTTACAGTGCCCAGCTGCTGCAAGAAATCAGCTTGAATGCTTCAGGGGATGGGGCATGGCCAACATGAGCCCCACACCAAAGGAGGGTGGGGGTGTTTAATGCGAACTAGGGGTCATCCAAGCACCGCAAAAGGCCGCCATGCCCTGCATGCCCCTTTTCTCTTTTCATATGCAGATGAGGGTTCCAGCCAACTTTGGCCCACATCTTGGATGACATCACCGTATGCAAATCCGTCTTCTGCAGACCTTCCCCCAGGAATGCTTGTACTAGTTGTTGCATATGGTTTGATATTTGATGGTGCTTCAATATTAGGCAGCCTTCCACCCTCCCATGTTCATCTGAACAGATGTGGTCTCCCTGCAGTTGGTGTCCCCAGACGAGAGTTCCCTTGTGCGTCCTCAGTTGAATCTCCTTAACTTGACGGGGGAGGGGCTGCCCGAGCAGCCACCCTCCCCAGCCCTATCCCAACTCATACTTATTTTGCATATGAGATCTCTTGATCATGAAGATTGTTCTCACAGGGTGAGGTTCATCCATTATATTTTAAAATAGGAAGGTACAAATTACATATTTGAATTGCATCTATGTGCTGGATTCAAATGTCCCCCCCCCCCCCTTCCTTTCTCAATTGTGCCCGTCAGCAGCTATTCTAAGGTTGCTGCCAATGGGTGTGACACATTAATTTCTTCTGTGGGGTACACTGGACTCCACAAGGATTCACATTGGGGTGTAGAGTAGGATCTTGATCTGAGGCACCAACCGGCTCAAAGCTTTTGACTGTTCCCAAGATGCTCAGCGCATCCTCCTCTATAACCCCGCTTCCATGAACAGGGAGCTCAGTTTGTAGTTGGTGCCTTCAGTAGCAGGCCACTTAACAGGGGCCTGCCTCAGGCAGCCTATTCTTAGCTATTAATTTTGACAAGAAAAGAAGAACTTGTTTTATGAGAATCTACAAGGGCTGCAGCAGGCTAGGTCTAATAGACATCTTTACTGCAGCTTCATCACTCCCAGCGGCGCTGTATACTCCCGTGCCCTGGTTGCTGGGTCACTGCAGCGGAGGCTCCAGTTTCTTCCTAAGGTCAGTCACACACACACCGCCCTTCCGGATCACGAGGCCGCTGATGAAGGGGAGCGTGGCCGTAGGGGGTGGACCGTGTGCGCACTGGCGTGGACACTGATTACTGGGCAGCCGCTCCACTAGCCACCAGGTACAGTTAAGGAGCACAGGTCTGGGAGTTTTACTCCTATATTAACCCAATTTTGTACTGCCCGCAGCGCATTGTGATAGGTAATAGGGCCTGATTCAGGTTGGAATGCAATCACAATAAGCGATCCAACTGCAAAATTTGCTAACAGCATACGCATGTGCCTGCATTTTCTGCGGCACCCCGCAGAGAATGCGATCGCCTCTGCCTGTCAATCGGGGCGGGGGGGGGGGGGGGGAGAGGGGGGTCAGCAACACTCCATTTCCAAGTCAGGGATGGAGCGGTGCGGGGGCAAGGCTTCAAAATGGGGTCTGCAACGGAGGAGACACAGGGGGCGTGGTCACAGCGGCTGTATGACATCACATTCAGCCGCTGTGATCACAAAAATGGTGGCGGCTTCCTGCGCGCACATACAGTCTGCACCAGCAGGAGGCTACACCATTTTTTATGATCACGCTGAACTGCAGTGCGACTGCAATTACAGCATGGTCAAGAATGGAGGCGTCATGCTGGGTGGCCATGCCCTGTCACTGTGCAGGAGCCAGCACCGCACACACACTAGTCCCCGGGTGCAGCCCCCAACCCCCGGGACACCCGGAGCAACAAAATGTAGATTCAGGCCACCAGGCCACGCCCCTACCTATGAAACCATGCCTCCTTTTTACCATTGCACTGCTTATCTGCGCGCCCTGCATTACAATCTCCCTCGCCACCTCTCTGGGTGTCACCAGTGATAGTGACACCTCTGCCATGCTTGTAGCAGCTGGTCCTAAGATCTACGCCTCAAGCCCTGAGTGTTTGCCCTTGTGACTTGTTGATCATCATAGCGAAGCAGATGCTTACAGAAAACTGCAGGGGCTTAGATTGAAAATAAAAAAATTGATGGGTATAAGGTAGAGAGGAGCGGGTTCGGTTCTCCGAGAACCGAATTCCCGACGAACTCCACGTGGTTTACACTGGTCCGAGGCAGGCTCGGTTGTTCCCGCCTGACTCGGAAAACCTGAACAAGGGAAAATGTCATCATCCCGCTGTCGGATTCTCGCGAGATTCGGATTCCATATAAAGAGCTGCGCGTTGCCGCCATTTTTACTCGTGCATTGAAGAGAGAGCGGAGAGGACGTGGCTATGTTCTCTCAGTGGAAATCTCAATATCAGTGCTCAGTATCAGTGGTTACTTATTGCTGCTCAGTAATACTAGTAGTGTGTCTCTCCTGCTCAGTGTCAGTTCTCAGTAGTATCCTCATCAGTGCTCAGTATCACTGCTTATTGTCTTGTGCTGCATTGTGGTGCTCAGCATACTACAGTACATTACTAATAGTCCAGTGCTGCATCTTGCTGCTCAGTGTCAGTTCTAGTATCCTCATCAGTGCTCACTATCACTGTTCATTGCATTTTGGTTTTCTGTATTCTACAGTAACATAGTAATATAGTAACATATAGTAACATAGTTTTTGAGGTTGAATAGAGGCAAATTGCCCATCGTGTTCAACCTGTTTTAAGTTGTGATGATTCTACATACTTGCTGAATAATGTTTTATGACTAGTTAGCTACTATAACTCATGTTACCCCCGGATTAACCATGTTGATATTTTAAGTATTATAACCTTGGATAGCTTTTTCATTCAGAAATGTATCCATTCCTTTTTTAAATCCAATTACAGAGTCCGCCATTACCACCTTCCCTGGCAGGGAATTCCACATCCTGATTGCCCTAACAGTGAAGATCATAGTATCTCACCTGGCAGGTAAGTAGGAGTTGGGCTAGAGCTGTGGAGGATTGCTGCTCGGGCACCCCCTGTCAAGTGAAGGAGATCCAACTGAGGCAGCACAAGGGAACTCTCGAAAGAAGAACAAGGCTAGAGGAAGATCTGAGACAAAGAAATCTGACTTTTACCAGAGCTGACAAGAGGAAAGCACAAACGCAGTCCCCCACTACCACAAATAATGCAGTCGAGTTTCCCACATTTGGGGAAATCACAGGGGTCAGCATACCCAGAGTGCAATGAATGAACCTCACCCTGGGAGAACAATCTTCATGACCATGGTATCTCCTATGCAAAATAAGTATGATTTGGGATAGGGCTGGGGAGGGCCGCTGCTCAGGCACATCTCTGTCAAGTAAAGGAGATTCAACTGAGGCAACACAAGGGAACTCTCATCTGGGGACAACAACTGCAGGGAGAACACATATTTTCAGATGAACATGGGAGGGCAGAAGGCTGCCTAATACTGAAGCACCCCCAAACAACAAATCAAATGCAACTACTAGTGCAAGCATTCCTGGGGGAAGGCCTGCAGCAGATGGATTTGCATATGGTGATGTCATCCAAGCAGTGGGTCAAAGTTGGCTTCAACCCTCGTCTGCATATGAAAATAAAAAAGGGGTGTGCAGGGCATGGCGGCCTTTTGCGGCGCTTGGATGACCCCTAGTTCGCATTAAACACCTCCACCCTCCTTCGGTGTGGGGCTCATGTTGGCTATGCCCCAGCCCCTGAAGCATTCAAGCTGATTTCTTGCAGCAGCTGGGCACTGTAACAGCTCCAGAGCTGCTCTGTAAAGCAAGTAAAAGGGTGTGGGCCCTGCAGCACTACCTGTAGTTTGCATTGTGCGTTGGAAGGCACAAAGTAAGCAGACGGGAGAAGTCAGGATAATGCACAAGGGCATAGAAGGGAGCGGCTCAAGAAAAGAGAAGTGGAAACAGACAGCAAACTAGGCTGGAGAGAGACCTGAGACAAAGAGATCTGAATTATACGAGAGCCGACCAGAGGAAACACAAATTATGTAATCAAGTGTCCCACATTTGGGGAAATCGTAGGAGCAGCACACCCAGAGTGCATTGGGTGAGCCTTGCCCTGGGAGAAGCACCTTCCTGATCATAGTATCTCACCTGGCAGGTAAGTAGGAGTTGGGCTAGAGCTGGGGAGGGTCGCTGTTCGGGCACCCCCCTGTCAAGTGAAGGAGATCCAACTGAGGCAGCACAAGGAAACTCTCGAAAAAAGAACAAGGCTAGAGGAAGATCTGAGACAAAGAAATCTGACTTTTACCAGAGCTGACCAGAGGAAAGCACAAACACAGTCCCCCACTACCACAAATAATGCAGTCGAGTTTCCCACATTTGGGGAAATCACAGGGGTCAGCATACCCAGAATGCAATGAATGAACTTCACCCTGGGAGAACAATCTTCATGACAATTGTATCTCCTATGCAAAATAAGTATGATTTGGGATAGGGCTGGGGAGGGCCGCTGCTCAGGCACATCTCTGTCAAGTAAAGGAGATTCAACTGAGGCAGCACAAGGGAACTCTCATCTGGGGACAACAACTGCAGGGAGAACACATATTTTCAGATGAACATGGGAGAGCAGAAGGCTGCCTAATACTGAAGCACCCCCAAACAACAAACCAAATGCAACAACTAGTACAAGCATTCCTGGGAAAAGGTCTGCAGAAGACGGATTTGCATACGGTGATGTCATCCAAGCAGTGGGCCAAAGTTGGCTGGAACCCTCATCTGCATATGAAAAGAGAAAAGGGGTATGCAGGGCATGGCGGCCTTTTGCGGCGCTTGGATGACCCTTAGTTAGCATTAAACACCTCCACCCTCCGTCGGTGTGGGGCTCATGTTGGCTATGCCCCAGCCCCTGAAGCATTCAAGCTGATTTCTTGCAGCAGCTGGGCACTGTAACAGCTCCAGAGCTGCTCTGTAAGGCAAGTAAAAGGGTGTTGGCCCTGCAGCACTACCTGTAGTTTGCATTGTGCGTTGGAAGGCACAAAGTAAGCAGACAGGTGAAGTCAGGAGAGTGCACAAGGGCATAGAAGGCAGCGGCTCAAGAAAAGAGAAGTGGAAACAGACAGCAAACTAGGCTGGAGAGAGACCTGAGACAAAGAGATCTGAATTATACGAGAGCCGACCAGGGGAAACACAAATTATGCAGTCAAGTTTCCCACATTTGGGGAAATCACAGGAGCAGCACACCCAGAGTGCAATGGGTGAGCCTTGCCCTGGGAGAAGCACCTTCATGATCATAGTATCTCACCTGGCAGGTATGTAGGAGTTGGGCTAGAGCTGGGGAGGGTCGCTGCTCGGGTACCCCCCTGTCAAGTGAAGGAGATCAAACTGAGGCAGCACAATGGAACTCTCGAAAGAAGAACAAGGCTAGAGGAAGATCTGAGACAAAGAAATCTGACTTTTACCAGAGCTGACCAGAGGAAAACACAAACACAGTCCCCCACTACCACAAATAATGCAGTTGAGTTTCCCACATTTGGGGAAATCACAGGGGTCAGCATACCCAGAATGCAATGAATGAACCTCACCCTGGGAGAACAATCTTTATGACCATGGTATCTCCTATGCAAAATAAGTATGATTTGGGATAGGGCTGGGGAGGGCCGCTGCTCAGGCACATCTCTGTCAAGTAAAGGAGATTCAACTGAGGCAGCACAAGGGAACTCTCATCTGGGGACAACAACTGCAGGGAGAACACATATTTTCAGATGAACATGGGAGAGCAGAAGGCTGCCTAATACTGAAGCACCCCCAAACAACAAACCAAATGCAACAACTAGTGCAAGCATTCCTGGGGGAAGGCCTGCAGCAGATAGATTTGCATATGGTGATGTCATCCAAGCAGTGGGTCAAAGTTGGCTTCAACCCTCGTCTGCATATGAAAAGAGAAAAGGGGCGTGCAGGGCATGGTGGCCTTTTGCGGCACTTGGCTGACCCCTAGTTTGCATTAAACACCTCCACCCTCCTTCGGTGTGGGGCTCATGTTGGCTATGCCCCAGCCCCTGAAGCATTCAAGCTGATTTCTTGCAGCAGCTGGGCACTGTAACAGCTCCAGAGCTGCTCTGTAAGGCAAGTAAAAGGGTGTGGGCCCTGCAGCACTACCTGTAGTTCGCATTGTGCGTTGGAAGGCACAAAGTAAGCAGAAAGGAGGAGAAGTCAGGATAGTGCGCAAGGGCATAGAAGGGAGCGGCTCAAGAAAAGAGAAGTGGAAACAGACAGCAAACTAGGCTGGAGAGAGACCTGAGACAAAGATATCTGAATTATACGAGACCTGACCAGGGGAAACACAAATTATGCAGTCAAGTTTCCCACATTTGGGGAAATCGCAGGAGCAGCACACCCAGAGTGCAATGGGTGAGCCTTGCCCTTGGAGAAGCACCTTCATGATCATAGTATCTCACCTGGCAGGTAAGTAGGAGTTGGGCTAGAGCTGGGGAGGGTCGCTGCTCGGGCACCCCCCTGTCAAGTGAAGGAGATCCAACTGAGGCAGCACAAAGGAACTCTCGAAAGAAGAACAAGGCTAGAGGAAGATCTGAGACAAAGAAATCTGACTTTTACCAGAGCTGACCAGAGGAAAGCACAAACACAGTCCACCACTACCACAAATAATGCAGTCGAGTTTCCCACATTTGGGGAAATCACAGGGGTCAGCATACCCAGAGTGCAATGAATGAACCGCACCCTGGGAGAACAATCTTCATAACAATGGTATCTCCTATGCAAAATAAGTATGATTTGGGATATGGCTGCGGAGGGCCGCTGCTCAGGCACATCTCTGTCAAGTAAAGGAGATTCAAATGAGGCAGCACAAGGGAACTCTCATCTGGGGACAACAACTGCAGGGAGAACACATATTTTCAGATGAACATGGGAGGGCAGAAAGCTGCCTAATAATGAAGCACCTCCAAACAACAAACCAAATGCAACAACTAGTGCAAGCATTCCTGGGGGAAGGCCTGCAGCAGATGGATTTGCATACGGTGATGTCATCCAAGCAGTGGGTCAAAGTTGGCTTCAACCCTCGTCTGCATATGAAAAGAGAAAAGGGGCGTGCAGGGCATAGCGGCCTTTTGCGGCGCTTGGATGACCCCTAGTTCGCATTAAACACCTCCACCCTCCTTCGGTGTGGGGCTCATGTTGGCTATGCCCCAGCCCCTGAAGCATTCAAGCTGATTTCTTGCAGCAGCTGGGCACTGTAACAGCTCCAGAGCTGCTCTGTACGGCAAGTAAAAGGGTGTGGGCCCTGCAGCACTACCTGTAGTTTGCATTGTGCATTGGAAGGCACAAAATAAGCAGACAAGAGGAGAAGTCAGGATAGTGCACAAGGGTATAAAAGGGAGGGGCTCATGAAAAAAGAAGTGGAAACAGACAGCAAACTAGGCTGGAGAGAGACCTGAGACAAAGAGATCTGAATTATACGAGAGCCGACCAGGGGAAACACAAATTATGCAGTCAAGCTTCCCACATTTGGGGAAATCGCAGGGGCACCACACCCAGAGTGCAATGGGTGAGCCTTGCCCTGGGAGAAGCACCTTCATGATCATAGTATCTCACCTGGCAGGTAAGTAGGAGTTGGGCTAGAGCTGGGGAGGGTCGCTACTCGGGCACCCCCCTGTCAAGTGAAAGAGATCCAACTTAGGCAGCACAAGGGAACTCTCGAAAGAAGAACAAGGCTAGAGGAAGATCTGAGACAAATAAATCTGACTTTTACCAGAGCTGACTAGAGGAAAGCACAAACACAGTCCCCCACTACCACAAATAATGCAGTCGAGTTTCCCACATTTGGGGAAATCACAGGGGTCAGCATACCCAGAATGCAATGAATGAACCTCACCCTGGGAGAACAATCTTCATGACCATGGTATCGCCTATGCAAAATAAGTATGATTTGGGATAGGGCTGGGGAGGGCCGCTGCTCAGGCACATCTCTGTCAAGTAAAGGAGATTCAGCTGAGGCAGCACAAGGGAACTCTCATCTGGGGACAACAACTGCAGGGAGAACACATATTTTCAGATAAAAATCTTGGTCATGCTCTGGTTTCTCTTCAGAACGAACAAATCTTTCGCCTCTTACTAAAGATTTCCGTGGAGAGGAGCAAAACCGAGTTTTATCTCAATTTTTGCATGCCCCATCTTTTTGGGGTTTCTTTTACCGGTTTAAAGATAGAATGAGTGTGCTTTAATGTAAGCTCATTTGCATAGAAATGACAGTAAATGTTTATTTATGTTCAAACAGAACTTTCTTGACCATGCTACTTGCTTTAAAGATCTGGGAGCACATGGAATACAGTACAAACCATGCTTATAGCAAGGAGAAGCCAGGTGAGAAATCTGCTTTCTTTCAAATTGGGCGCTCACTTTGATCTGAATGAGGACTGCTGGCACAGCACTCAGGCGACAGGTGGAATCTTGGTCATGCTCTGGTTTCTCTTCAGAATGAACAAATCTTTCGCCTTTTATTAAAGATTATCCGTGGAGAGGAGCAAAACTGAGTTTTATCTCAATTTTTGCATGCCCCATATTATTGGGGTTTCTTTTATCAGTTTAAAGACAGAACGAGTGTGCTTTCTTGTTAGCTTTAATGTAAGTTTATTTGCATAACAATGACAATAAATGTCTGTTTCTTTTCAAGCAGAACTTTCTTGACCATACTAATTGCTTGAAAGATCTGGGAGCACATGGAAAAGAGTACAAACCATGTTTATAGCAAGGGGAAGCCTGGTGAGAAATCTGCTTTCTTTCTTTCAAATTGGGTGCTCACTTTGAGCTGAATGAGGACTGCTGGCATGGCACTCAGGCGACAGGTGGAATCTTGGTCATGCTCTGGTTTCTCTTCAGAACGAACAAATCTTTCGCCTTTTACTAAAGATTTCCGTGGAGAGGAGCAAAACTGAGTTTTATCTCAATTTTTGCATGCCCCATATCATACCTCCCAACTGTCCCGATTTTCGCGGGACAGTCCCGTTTTTTGGGGACTGTCCCGCTGTCCCACCTGCGGGCCGCAGTGTCCCGCGGTGGGGAGGACAGTTGGGAGGCTCTGTCTGTCGCTGCCCTGCTTAGCAGAGCAGCGGTGAATAGTCGCTGTGCGCACAGCGTCTATTCACTGAAGTCAGAGGGAGAGGTGGCATGCCAGCGGCTCACAGAGCGCTGGGCATGCCCCCTCAGTGCCGAAAACGGGGGCGTGACTCGCGATCGCGGGTCCTCCCGCGAAGCCATGCCCCTTTTTACTTAGGCCACGCCCTTTTTGGGAGCGCGTGCGACTTCGCCGCGCGTGTGTCCCTCTTTGCGAGCCGACAAAGTTGGGAGGTATGCCCATATTATTGGGGTTTCTTTTATCAGTTTAAAGACAGAACGAGTGTGCTTTCTGGTTAGCTTTAATGTAAGTTTATTTGCATAACAATGACAGTAAATGTTTGTTTCTTTTCAAACAGAACTTTCTTGACCATGCTACTTGCTTGAAAGATCTGGGAGCACATGGAAAACAGTACAAACCATGCAGTATCACAAGAGCCTTTATTTGATCTTTCATGAAGATAGAGCAGAATTGAGGACACGTCAACAATTTCTGCCGAAGGTGGTTCATCTTTCCACATGGTGCCTTTGGCCACTGACACCTTCGTTGAGTCAAAGTCTCTGGCTGTGGTCAGAACTTTGAAAATTTATGTCACCAGAACGGTTCAGATTAGGAAAACAGAGGCTCTGTTTGTCCTGTATGCTCCCAACAGGATTGGGTGTCCTGCTTCCATGTAGACCATTATGCGCTGGATCTGTGGTAAGATTCAGCATGCTCATTCCATGGCAGGATTGCCGTTACTGAATTAGGTGAAGACCCATTCTACTAGAAAGGTGGGTTCATCCTGGGCAGCTGGTCGGGGAGTCTCGGCATTGCAACTTTGCCGAGCAGCTATTTAGTAAACACTTTTGCTAAGTTTTACAAGTTTGATACCTTGGCCGATGATAACCTCAAGTTGGGTCATTCGGTGCTGCAGAGTCGTACGCACTCTTCCACCCGTTCAAGAGCTTTGGTATAACCCCATGGTTCTTAATGTGACCCCAGCATCCTCTAGGTCGTATGAGAAAATAGGATTTTAATACCTACCGGTAAATCCTTTTCTCTTAGTCTGTAGAGGATGCTGGGCACCCGTCCCAGTCCATACTGTGTCTGCAGTTATTACTTGTGGTTATACACATGTTGTGTTATGGTTCTGGTCAGCTTTTTGCTGCAATTATTCATGCCGTTGGCTTGTGTTCTGTTGAATGCCACGTTCTGCGGCATGCTTAAGGTGTGAGCTGGTAAGATGCTCACCTTAGTTTAACAATAAATCCTTTCCTCGAAATGTCCGTCTCCATGGGCACAGTTCCTATAACTGGAGTCTGGAGGAGGGGCATAGAGGGAGGAGCCAGTTCACACCCTTTGATAGTCTTAAAGTGCCCATGTCTCTTGCGGATCCCGTCTATACCCCATGGTTCTTAATGTGACCCCAGCATCCTCTACGGACTAAGAGAAAAGGATGCCCTTGCGCACTATCCTGACTTCTCCTCCCGTCTGCTTACTTTGTGCCTTCCAACGCACAATGCAAACTACAGGTGGTGCTGCAGGGCCCACACCCTTTTACTTGCCTTACAGAACAGCTCTGGAGCTGTTACAGTGCCCAGCTGCTGCAAGAAATCAGCTTGAATGCTTCAGGGGATGGGGCATGGCCAACGTGAGCCCCACACCAAAGGAGGGTGGGGGTGTTTAATGAGAACTAGGGGTCATCCAAGCACTGCAAAAGGCCGCCATGCCCTGCACGCCCCTTTTCTCTTTTCATATGCAGATGAGGGTTCCAGCCAACTTTGGCCCACTGCTTGAATAACATCACTGTATGCAAATCCGTCTGCTGCAGACCTTCCCCCAGGAAGGCTTGTACTAGATGTTGCATATGGTTTGATATTTGATGGTGCTTCAGTATTAGGCAGCCTTCCGCCCTCCCATGTTCATCTGAAAAGATGTGGTCTCCCTGCAGTTGTTGTCCCAAGACGAGAGTTCCCTTGTGCTTCCTCAGTTGAATCTCCTTAACTTGACGGGGGAGGGGCTGCCCGAGCAGCCACCCTCCCCAGCCCTATCCCAACTCATACTTATTTTGCATATGAGATCTCTTGATCATGAAGATTGTTCTCACAGGGTGAGGTTCATCCATTATATTTTAAAATAGGAAGGTACAAATTACATATTTGAATTGCATTTATGTGCTGGATTCAAATGTCCCCCCCCCCCCTTCCTTTCTCAATTGTGCCCGTCAGCAGCTATTCTAAGGTTGCTGCCAATGGGTGTGACACATTAATTTCTTCTGTGGGGTACACTGGACTCCACAAGGATTCACATTGGGGTGTAGAGTAGGATCTTGATCTGAGGCACCAACCGGCTCAAAGCTTTTGACTGTTCCCAAGATGCTCAGTGCATTCTCCTCTATAACCCCGCTTCCATGAACAGGGAGCTCAGTTTGTAGTTGGTGCCTTCAGTAGCAGGCCACTTAACAGGGGCCTGCCTCAGGCAGCCTATTCTTAGCTATAAATTTTGACAAGAAAAGAAGAACTTGTTTTATGAGAATCTACAAGGGCTGCAGCAGGCTAGGTCTAATAGACATCTTTACTGCAGCTTCATCACTCCCAGCGGCGCTGTATACTCCCGTGCCCTGGTTGCTGGGTCACTGCAGCGGAGGGTCCGGTTTCATCCTAAGGTCAGTCACACACACACCACCCTTCCGGATCACGAGGCCGCTGATGAAGGGGAGCGTGGCCGTAGGGGGTGGACCGTGTGCGCACTGGCGTGGACACTGATTACTGGGCAGCCGCTGCACTAGCCACCAGGTACAGTTAAGGAGCACAGGTCTGGGGGTTTTTCTCCTATATTAACCCAATTTTGTACTGCCCGCAGCGCATTGTGATAGGTAATAGGGCCTGATTCAGGTTGGATTGCAATCACAATAAGCGATCCAACTGCAAAAATTGCTAAGAGCATACGCATGTGCCTGCATTTTCTGCGGCACCCCGCAGAGAATGCGATCACCTCTGCCTGTCAATCGGGGCGGGGGGGGATAGGTGGGTCAGCAACACTCCATTTCCAAGTCAGGGATGGAGCGGTGCGGGGGCAAGGCTTCAAAATGGGGTCTGCAACGGAGTAGACACAGGGGGCGTGGTCACAGCGGCTGTATGACATCACATTCAGCCGCTGTGATCACAAAAATGGTGGCGGCTTCCTGCGCGCACATACAGTCTGCACCAGCAGGAGGCTACACCATTTTTTATGATCACGCTGAACTGCAGTGCGACTGCAATTACAGCATGGTCAAGAAGGGAGGCGTCATGCTGGGTGGCCATGCCCTTTCACTGTGCAGGAGCCAGCACCGCTCACACACTAGTCCCCGGGTGCAGCCCCCAACCCCCGGGACACCCGGAGCAACAAAATGTAGATTCAGGCCACCAGGCCACGCCCCTACCTATGAAACCATGCCTCCTTTTTACCATTGCGCTGCTTATCTGCGCGCACTGCATTACAATCTCCCTCGCCACCTCTCTGGGTGTCACCAGTGATAGTGACACCTCTGCCATGCTTGTAGCAGCTGGTCCTAAGATCTACGCCTCAAGCCCTGAGTGTTTGCCCTTGTGACTTGTTGATCATCATAGCGAAGCAGATGCTTACAGAAAACTGCAGGGGCTTAGATTGAAAATAAAAAAATTGATTGGTATAAGGTAGAGAGGAGCGGGTTCGGTTCTCCGAGAACCGAATTCCCCACGAACTCCACGTTGTTTACACTGGTCCGAGGCAGGCTCGGTTGTTCCCGCCTGACTCGCAAAACCTGAACAAGGGAAAATGTCATCATCCCGCTGTCGGATTCTCGCGAGATTCGGATTCCATATAAAGAGCTGCGCGTTGCCGCCATTTTTACTCGTGCATTGAAGAGAGAGCGGAATGGACGTGGCTATGTTCTCTCAGTGGAAATCTCAATATCAGTGCTCAGTATCAGTGGTTACTTATTGCTGCTCAGTAATACTAGTAGTGTGTCTCTCCTGCTCAGTGTCAGTTCTCAGTAGTATCCTCATCAGTGCTCAGTATCACTGCTCATTGTCTTGTGCTGCATTGTGGTGCTCAGCATACTACAGTACATTACTAATAGTCCAGTGCTGCATCTTGCTGCTCAGTGTCAGTTCTAGTATCCTCATCAGTGCTCACTATCACTGTTCATTGCATTTTGGTTTTCTGTATACTACAGTAACATAGTAATATAGTAACATATAGTAACATAGTTTTTGAGGTTGAATAGAGGCAAATTGCCCATCGTGTTCAACCTGTTTTAAGTTGTGATGATTCTACATACTTGCTGAATAATGTTTTATGACTAGTTAGCTACTATAACTCATGTTACCCCCGGATTAACCATGTTGATATTTTAAGTATTATAACCTTAGATAGCTTTTTCATTCAGAAATGTATCCATTCCTTTTTTAAATCCAATTACAGAGTCCGCCATTACCACCTTCCCTGGCAGGGAATTCCACATCCTGATTGCCCTAACAGTGAAGATCATAGTATCTCACCTGGCAGGTAAGTAGGAGTTGGGCTAGAGCTGTGGAGGATTGCTGCTCGGGCACCCCCTGTCAAGTGAAGGAGATCCAACTGAGGCAGCACAAGGGAACTCTCGAAATAAGAACAAGGCTAGAGGAAGATCTGAGACAAAGAAATCTGACTTTTACCAGAGCTGACCAGAGGAAAGCACAAACACAGTCCCCCACTACCACAAATAATGCAGTCGAGTTTCCCACATTGGGGAAATCACAGGGGTCAGCATACCCAGAATGCAATGAATGAACCTCACCCTGGGAGAACAATCTTCATGACCATGGTATCTCCTATGCAAAATAAGTATGATTTGGGATAGGGCTGGGGAGGGCCGCTGCTCAGGCACATCTCTGTCAAGTAAAGGAGATTCAACTGAGGCAGCACAAGGGAACTCTCATCTGGGGACAACAACTGCAGGGAGAACACATATTTTCAGATGAAAATCTTGGTCATGCTCTGGCTTCTCTTCAGAACGAACAAATCTTTCGCCTTTTACTAAAGATTTCCGTGGAGAGGAGCAAAACTGAGTTTTACCTCAATTTTTGCATGCCCCATCTTTTTGGATTTTCTTTTATCGGTTTAAAGATAGAATGAGTGTGCTTTAATGAAAGCTCATTTGCATAGAAATTACAGTAAATGTTTGTTTCTTTTCAAACAGAACTTTCTTGACCATGCTACTTGCTTGAAAGATCTGGGAGCACATGGAATACAGTACAAACCATGCTTATAGCAAGGAGAAGCCAGGTGAGAAATCTGCTTTCTTTCAAATTGGGCGCTCACTTTGATCTGAATGAGGACTGCTGGCATGGCACTCAGGCGACAGGTGGAATCTTGGTCATGCTCTGGTTTCTCTTCAGAATGAACAAATCTTTCGCCATTTATTAAAGATTTCCGTGGAGAGGAGCAAAACTGAGTTTTATCTCAATTTTTGCATGCCCCATATTATTGGGGTTTCTTTTATCAGTTTAAGGACAGAATGAGTGTGCTTTCTTGTTGGCTTTAATGTAAGTTTATTTGTATAACAATGACAGTAAATGTCTGTTTCTTTTCAAACAGAACTTTCTTGACCATGCTACTTGCTTGAAAGATCTGGGAGCACATGGAAAAGAGTACAAACCATGCTTATAGCAAGGGGAAGCCTGGTGAGAAATCTGCTTTCTTTCTTTCAAATTGGGTGCTCACTTTGAGCTGAATGAGGACTGCTGGGATGGCACTCAGGCGACAGGTGGGATCTTGGTCATGCTCTGGTTTCTCTTCAGAACGAACAAATCTTTCGCCTTTTACTAAAGCTTTCCGTGGAGAGGAGCAAAACTGAGTTTTATCTCAAATTTTGCATTCCCCATCTTATTGGGGTTTTATTTTATCTGTTTAAAGATAGAACGAGTGTGCTTTAATGTAAGCTCATTTGCATAGAAATGACAGTAAATGTTTGTTTCTTTTCAAACAGAACTTTCTTGACTATACTAATTGCTTGAAAGATCTGGGAACACATGGAAAAGAGTACAAACCATGTTTATAGCTAGGGGAAGCCTGGTGAGAAATCTGCTATCTTTCTTTCAAATTGGGTGCTCACTTTGAGCTCAATGAGAACTGCTGGCATGGCACTCAGGCGACAGGTGGAATCTTGGTCATGCTCTGGTTTCTCTTCAGAACTAACAAATATTTCGCCTTTTATTAAAGATTTCCGTGGAGAGGAGCAAAACTGAGTTTTATCTCAATTTTTGCATGCCCCATATTATTGGGGTTTCTTTTATCAGTTTAAAGACAGAACGAGTGTGCTTTCTTGTTAGCTTTAATGTAAGTTGCCATAGATGCAGTGAAACACACGTGTAGGGCACGGCGTGTCCGCGTGTATTTGACTCATGTGAAATGTTATAAAACAAAAATATATGATTATGATGTTAGCTGTTAGTCTCCACTAATAGGGAATAGAAGCTGAGCTATAAGAAAGGAATACACTAGATATGATGTCACTTAGCAGATACAATGTCTAAAGTGCATACAGATAGCTACTAATAACTCTTGATAAGAAAGTATATCAGTGTGGGTATATTTATATGATGGGATATTGGGACTAGTGAATATATATCACTCCTGCTGTCCAGATTGGCAATAACCAGACAATTATGATAAGAGTAGAGATGTCACATGGGCTGCTATAGATATTAATTTAATGCTGTATGTGTCATTTGTTACAAATGGATACATTTTCTATGAGTCAGCCTAGCAGCTGCATGTTCTAACAGAACACTATCCTCACACAGAATCTGCTAACCTTGAGATAACTAAATGACAGTGTGTAACAGTCTCTTTACTATAAGACTGTTACAAAGTAATATATATATTTGAAGTCAGTCTAGCAGCTGTGTGTTCCAGCAGTTTATAAGACAAAGAAAATCTCCTATTGTGGAATCTAGACACATGGGACTGCTGGCCTGTGTCATACTATTTCTATGTAATACCAGTAACATGTATATAACTGTTACATAATTGTTACAAATGGATAAATCTTTGAGTCAGCCTAGCAGCTGCATGTCCTAACAGGACACCATAAATCCTTTACAGTGTAACAAATTGATTGGTAACACTTAAAGGCTGGAGAGCAGTTATATGCCTTACTAGCATACTCAATATACCACATTATTACACCAGTTACCACGATTATTGACAGCGCATTTGATATATTATATTACCCTCACACTGAGTCTGTTTACCTTTAGATAACTAAGTGACCGAATATGTAACAGTTTCTCTATCATAAGACTGTTACAAAGTGAGATAGATATATTTGGAAGTCAGTCAAACAGCTGTGTGTTTCAGCGGTTTATAAGAAAATTCCTCATTGTGGAATCTGGACCACTAAGGGTTATTATATATATAGCACATGGAATTGCCACATCTCCCTATATGATAATTTCATTACACTGTAACATAATAAGAATTAACTCTTTAACAGTGTAAATAGAGAGTAATGAATCTCTGACACATGGAATATATTATTTCTTAGATGAATTGGATAAACCATTATGACAGACACTTTGCTTCCTAATAAGAATTGAGGTGGCTATACCTCTAAGGAAAGCATTATTGCCTACGCCTAGATCAGATTAAATAAGATCTGGCTGAATATATGAAGGAAGGTTGCTATTTATATGAGAATTGGAATTGCTATATTCCTTAAGGCAACCCCACCGATTGATATATGTTGTCAATTAAGTATATCTGAACGGCTATATCTGGACCAGATTTAATAAGATCTGGCTGATTATATGAAGGAGGGCTGCTATTTATATTGGAATTGCCATATTCCTTAAGGCAACCGCACCTGTTGGTATATCTCGCCAATTAACTATATCTAAACAGCTAAATTAAAGCTATTCATCATTTTTTTAGTTTGGATATTAATAAATATGATCTTTCCATGATGCATAGAGATTTCCCTATCAAGTGATTCCTTATCCGATATAGAAAGCTATCCCCCTGTGGTATTGAATTTAGGAATATAGTCTTAGGGGACACAGAGAAATAAGTGATCCCCATCTACCTAAGCACCCCACAAATTGGAGGTTAGCTTACCGGTTATACTCAATCACCCCCACAAATTCGCCAATGGGGATGGCTTCCCGGGAGGTAACCCCTATTGAGTGAAGGGAGTATATAGGATACGACCCAGTGGTACCTGACGACATAGATACTAACAGCTATTTAATAACATTACGCTAGAAAGTGATTATTAGCAACATATATATCTATATAAACAACCCCGCCAGGGTTGTGCCTTCAAAAATAATCACACACGGACACGCTTTTTAAACCTTTTTTTCACATCTCTTTATTCTTCTTATGCACATGTATGTTAGTTCTGTGATTTTAACCTTTATGTTTCACTGCAGTTTGGGATAATAATATTAATATTTATCCAATTTTAATACATACTTAATAAAGGTTATATTTTATGATTCATTCATTCTGTCCAGTGCGTCAACAGTGCAGATTTCTTCTTGTTTTTTCTCCCAAATTCTATAACAATGACAGTAAATGTTGTTTCTTTTCAAACAGAACTTTCTTGACCATGCTACTTGCTTGAAAGATCTGGGAGCACATGGAAAACAGTACAAACCATGCAGTATCACAAGAGCCTTTATTTGATCTTTCATGAAGATAGAGCAGAATTGAGGACACGTCAACAATTTCTGCCGAAGGTGGTTCATCTTTCCACATGGTGCCTTTGGCCACTGACACCTTCGTTGAGTCAAAGTCTCTGGCTGTGGTCAGAACTTTGAAAATTTATGTCACCAGAACGGTTCAGATTAGGAAAACAGAGGCTCTGTTTGTCCTGTATGCTCCCAACAGGATTGGGTGTCCTGCTTCCATGTAGACCATTATGCGCTGGATCTGTGGTAAGATTCAGCATGCTCATTCCATGGCAGGATTGCCGTTACTGAATTAGGTGAAGACCCATTCTACCAGAAAGGTGGGTTCATCCTGGGCAGCTGGTCGGGGAGTCTCGGCATTGCAACTTTGCCGAGCAGCTATTTAGTAAACACTTTTGCTAAGTTTTACAAGTTTGATACCTTGGCTGATGATAACCTCAAGTTGGGTCATTCGGTGCTGCAGAGTCGTACGCACTCTCCCACCCGTTCAAGAGCTTTGGTATAACCCCATGGTTCTTAATGTGACCCCAGCATCCTCTAGGTCGTATGAGAAAATAGGATTTTAATACCTACCGGTAAATCCTTTTCTCTTAGTCCGTAGAGGATGCTGGGCACCCGTCCCAGTCCATACTGTGTCTGCAGTTATTACTTGTGGTTATACACATGTTATGTTATGGTTCTGGTCAGCTTTTTGCTGCAATTGTTCATGCCGTTGGCTTGTGTTCTGTTGAATGCCACGTTCTGCGGCATGCTTAAGGTGTGAGCTGGTAAGATGCTCACCTTAGTTTAACAATAAATCCTTTCCTCGAAATGTCCGTCTCCCTGGGCACAGTTCCTATAACTGGAGTCTGGAGGAGGGGCATAGAGGGAGGAGCCAGTTCACACCCTTTGAAAGTCTTAAAGTGCCCATGTCTCTTGCGGATCCCGTCTATACCCCATGGTTCTTAATGTGACCCCAGCATCCTCTACGGACTAAGAGAAAAGGATGCCCTTGCGCACTATCCTGACTTCTCCTCCCGTCTGCTTACTTTGTGCCTTCCAACGCACAATGCGAACTACAGGTGGTGCTGCAGGGCCCACACCCTTTTACTTGCCTTACAGAACAGCTCTGGAGCTGTTACAGTGCCCAGCTGCTGCAAGAAATCAGCTTGAATGCTTCAGGGGATGGGGCATGGCCAACATGAGCCCCACACCAAAGGAGGGTGGGGGTGTTTAATGCGAACTAGGGGTCATCCAAGCACCGCAAAAGGCCGCCATGCCCTGCATGCCCCTTTTCTCTTTTCATATGCAGATGAGGGTTCCAGCCAACTTTGGCCCACATCTTGGATGACATCACCGTATGCAAATCCGTCTTCTGCAGACCTTCCCCCAGGAATGCTTGTACTAGTTGTTGCATATGGTTTGATATTTGATGGTGCTTCAATATTAGGCAGCCTTCCACCCTCCCATGTTCATCTGTACAGATGTGGTCTCCCTGCAGTTGTTGTCCCCAGACGAGAGTTCCCTTGTGCGTCCTCAGTTGAATCTCCTTAACTTGACGGGGGAGGGGCTGCCCGAGCAGCCACCCTCCCCAGCCCTATCCCAACTCATACTTATTTTGCATATGAGATCTCTTGATCATGAAGATTGTTCTCACAGGGTGAGGTTCATCCATTATATTTTAAAATAGGAAGGTACAAATTACATATTTGAATTGCATCTATGTGCTGGATTCAAATGTCCCCCCCCCCCCCCTTCCTTTCTCAATTGTGCCCGTCAGCAGCTATTCTAAGGTTGCTGCCAATGGGTGTGACACATTAATTTCTTCTGTGGGGTACACTGGACTCCACAAGGATTCACATTGGGGTGTAGAGTAGGATCTTGATCTGAGGCACCAACCGGCTCAAAGCTTTTGACTGTTCCCAAGATGCTCAGCGCATCCTCCTCTATAACCCCGCTTCCATGAACAGGGAGCTCAGTTTGTAGTTGGTGCCTTCAGTAGCAGGCCACTTAACAGGGGCCTGCCTCAGGCAGCCTATTCTTAGCTATTAATTTTGACAAGAAAAGAAGAACTTGTTTTATGAGAATCTACAAGGGCTGCAGCAGGCTAGGTCTAATAGACATCTTTACTGCAGCTTCATCACTCCCAGCGGCGCTGTATACTCCCGTGCCCTGGTTGCTGGGTCACTGCAGCGGAGGCTCCAGTTTCTTCCTAAGGTCAGTCACACACACACCGCCCTTCCGGATCACGAGGCCGCTGATGAAGGGGAGCGTGGCCGTAGGGGGTGGACCGTGTGCGCACTGGCGTGGACACTGATTACTGGGCAGCCGCTCCACTAGCCACCAGGTACAGTTAAGGAGCACAGGTCTGGGAGTTTTACTCCTATATTAACCCAATTTTGTACTGCCCGCAGCGCATTGTGATAGGTAATAGGGCCTGATTCAGGTTGGAATGCAATCACAATAAGCGATCCAACTGCAAAAATTGCTAACAGCATACGCATGTGCCTGCATTTTCTGCGGCACCCCGCAGAGAATGCGATCGCCTCTGCCTGTCAATCGGGGCGGGGGGGGAGAGGGGGGTCAGCAACACTCCATTTCCAAGTCAGGGATGGAGCGGTGCAGGGGCAAGGCTTCAAAATGGGGTCTGCAACGGAGGAGACACAGGGGGCGTGGTCACAGCGGCTGTATGACATCACATTCAGCCGCTGTGATCACAAAAATGGTGGCGGCTTCCTGCGCGCACATACAGTCTGCACCAGCAGGAGGCTACACCATTTTTTATGATCACGCTGAACTGCAGTGCGACTGCAATTACAGCATGGTCAAGAATGGAGGCGTCATGCTGGGTGGCCATGCCCTGTCACTGTGCAGGAGCCAGCACCGCACACACACTAGTCCCCGGGTGCAGCCCCCAACCCCCGGGACACCCGGAGCAACAAAATGTAGATTCAGGCCACCAGGCCACGCCCCTACCTATGAAACCATGCCTCCTTTTTACCATTGCGCTGCTTATCTGCGCGCACTGCATTACAATCTCCTTCGCCACCTCTCTGGGTGTCACCAGTGATAGTGACACCTCTGCCATGCTTGTAGCAGCTGGTCCTAAGATCTACGCCTCAAGCCCTGAGTGTTTGCCCTTGTGACTTGTTGATCATCATAGCGAAGCAGATGCTTACAGAAAACTGCAGGGGCTTAGATTGAAAATAAAAAAATTGATGGGTATAAGGTAGATAGGAGCGGGTTCGGTTCTCCGAGAACCGAATTCCCGACGAACTCCACGTGGTTTACACTGGTCCGAGGCAGGCTCGGTTGTTCCCGCCTGACTCGGAAAACCTGAACAAGGGAAAATGTCATCATCCCGCTGTCGGATTCTCTCGAGATTCGGATTCCATATAAAGAGCTGCGCGATGCCGCCATTTTTACTCGTGCATTGAAGAGAGAGCGGAGAGGACGTGGCTATGTTCTCTCAGTGGAAATCTCAATATCAGTGCTCAGTATCAGTGGTTACTTATTGCTGCTCAGTAATACTAGTAGTGTGTCTCTCCTGCTCAGTGTCAGTTCTCAGTAGTATCCTCATCAGTGCTCAGTATCACTGCTCATTGTCTTGTGCTGCATTGTGGTGCTCAGCATACTACAATACATTACTAATAGTCCAGTGCTGCATCTTGCTGCTCAGTGTCAGTTCTAGTATCCTCATCAGTGCTCACTATCACTGCTCATTACATTGTGGTGTTCTGTATACTACAGTAACATAGTAATATAGTAACATATAGTAACATAGTTTTTGAGGTTGAATAGAGGCAAATTGCCCATCGTGTTCAACCTGTTTTAAGTTGTGATGATTCTACATACTTGCTGAATAATGTTTTATGACTAGTTAGCTACTATAACTCATGTTACCCCCGGATTAACCATGTTGATATTTTAAGTATTATAACATTGGATAGCTTTTTCATTCAGAAATGTATCCATTCCTTTTTTAAATCCAATTACAGAGTCCGCCATTACCACCTTCCCTGGCAGGGAATTCCACATCCTGATTGCCCTAACAGTGAACATCATAGTATCTCACCTGGCAGGTAAATAGGAGTTGGGCTAGAGCTGTGGAGGATTGCTGCTCGGGCACCCCCTGTCAAGTGAAGGAGATCCAACTGAGGCAGCACAAGGGAACTCTCGAAAGAAGAACAAGGCTAGAGGAAGATCTGAGACAAAGAAATCTGACTTTTACCAGAGCTGACCAGAGGAAAGCACAAACGCAGTCCCCCACTACCACAAATAATGCAGTCGAGTTTCCCACATTTGGGGAAATCACAGGGGTCAGCATACCCAGAGTGCAATGAATGAACCTCACCCTGGGAGAACAATCTTCATGACCATGGTATCTCCTATGCAAAATAAGTATGATTTGGGATAGGGCTGGGGAGGGCCGCTGCTCAGGCACATCTCTGTCAAGTAAAGGAGATTCAACTGAGGCAACACAAGGGAACTCTCATCTGGGGACAACAACTGCAGGGAGAACACATATTTTCAGATGAACATGGGAGGGCAGAAGGCTGCCTAACACTGAAGCACCCCCAAACAACAAACCAAATGCAACTACTAGTGCAAGCATTCCTGGGGGAAGGCCTGCAGCAGATGGATTTGCATATGGTGATGTCATCCAAGCAGTGGGTCAAAGTTGGCTTCAACCCTCGTCTGCATATGAAAATAAAAAAGGGGTGTGCAGGGCATGGCGGCCTTTTGCGGCGCTTGGATGACCCCTAGTTTGCATTAAACACCTCCACCTTCCTTCGGTGTGGGGCTCATGTTGGCTATGCCCCAGCCCCTGAAGCATTCAAGCTGATTTCTTGCAGCAGCTGGGCACTGTAACAGCTCCAGAGCTGCTCTGTAAAGCAAGTAAAAGGGTGTGGGCCCTGCAGCACTACCTGTAGTTTGCATTGTGCGTTGGAAGGCACAAAGTAAGCAGACGGGAGAAGTCAGGATAGTGCACAAGGGCATAGAAGGGAGCGGCTCAAGAAAAGAGAAGTGGAAACAGACAGCAAACTAGGCTGGAGAGAGACCTGAGACAAAGAGATCTGAATTATACGAGAGCCGACCAGAGGAAACACAAATTATGTAATCAAGTGTCCCACATTTGGGGAAATCGTAGGAGCAGCACACCCAGAGTGCATTGGGTGAGCCTTGCCCTGGGAGAAGCACCTTCCTGATCATAGTATCTCACCTGGCAGGTAAGTAGGAGTTGGGCTAGAGCTGGGGAGGGTCGCTGTTCGGGCACCCCCCTGTCAAGTGAAGGAGATCCAACTGAGGCAGCACAAGGAAACTCTCGAAAAAAGAACAAGGCTAGAGGAAGATCTGAGACAAAGAAATCTGACTTTTACCAGAGCTGACCAGAGGAAAGCACAAACACAGTCCCCCACTACCACAAATAATGCAGTCGAGTTTCCCACATTTGGGGAAATGACAGGGGTCAGCATACCCAGAATGCAATGAATGAACCTCACCCTGGGAGAACAATCTTCATGACAATGGTATCTCCTATGCAAAATAAGTATGATTTGGGATAGGGCTGGGGAGGGCCGCTGCTCAGGCACATCTCTGTCAAGTAAAGGAGATTCAACTGAGGCAGCACAAGGGAACTCTCATCTGGGGACAACAACTGCAGGGAGAACACATATTTTCAGATGAACATGGGAGAGCAGAAGGCTGCCTAATACTGAAGCACCCCCAAACAACAAACCAAATGCAACAACTAGTACAAGCATTCCTGGGAAAAGGTCTGCAGAAGACGGATTTGCATACGGTGATGTCATCCAAGCAGTGGGCCAAAGTTGGCTGGAACCCTCATCTGCATATGAAAAGAGAAAAGGGGTATGCAGGGCATGGCGGCCTTTTGCGGCGCTTGGATGACCCTTAGTTCGCATTAAACACCTCCACCCTCCGTCGGTGTGGGGCTCATGTTGGCTATGCCCCAGCCCCTGAAGCATTCAAGCTGATTTCTTGCAGCAGCTGGGCACTGTAACAGCTCCAGAGCTGCTCTGTAAGGCAAGTAAAAGGGTGTTGGCCCTGCAGCACTACCTGTAGTTTGCATTGTGCGTTGGAAGGCACAAAGTAAGCAGACAGGAGAAGTCAGGAGAGTGCACAAGGGCAAGGGCAGGGGCTCAAGAAAAGAGAAGTGGAAACAGACAGCAAACTAGGCTGGAGAGAGACCTGAGACAAAGAGATCTGAATTATACGAGTAGCCGACCAGAGGAAACACAAATTATGTAGTCAAGTGTCCCACATTTGGGGAAATCGTAGGAGCAGCACACCCAGAGTGCAATGGGTGAGCCTTGCCCTGGGAGAAGCACCTTCCTGATCATAGTATCTCACCTGGCAGGTAAGTAGGAGTTGGGCTAGAGCTGGGGAGGGTCGCTGCTCGGGCACCCCCCTGTCAAGTGAAGGAAATCCAACTGAGGCAGCACAAGGAAACTCTCAAAAAAAGAACAAGGCTAGAGGAAGATCTGAGACAAAGAAATCTGACTTTTACCAGAGCTGACCAGAGGAAAGCACAAACACAGTCCCCCACTACCACAAATAATGCAGTCGAGTTTCCCACATTTGGGGAAATC
Organism: Pseudophryne corroboree; assembly: GCF_028390025.1. Classification (NCBI taxonomy): domain Eukaryota; kingdom Metazoa; phylum Chordata; class Amphibia; order Anura; family Myobatrachidae; genus Pseudophryne; species Pseudophryne corroboree. The sequence goes on from NW_026970524.1 coordinate 229,807, forward strand.
ACAGGGGTCAGCATACCCAGAATGCAATGAATGAACCTCACCCTGGAAGAACAATCTTCATGACCATGGTATCTCCTATGCAAAATAAGTATGATTTGGGATAGGGCTGGGGAGGGCCGCTGCTCAGGCACATCTCTGTCAAGTAAAGGAGATTCAACTGAGGCAGCACAAGAGAACTCTCATCTGGGGACAACAACTGCAGGGAGAACACATATTTTCAGATGAACATGGGAGAGCAGAAGGCTGCCTAATACTGAAGCACCCCAAACAACAAACCAAATGCAACAACTAGTACAAGCATTCCTGGGGGAAGGTCTGCAGAAGACGTATTTGCATACGGTGATGTCATCCAAGCAGTGGGCCAAAGTTGGCTGGAACCCTCATCTGCATATGAAAAGAGAAAAGGGGTATGCAGGGCATGGCGGCCTTTTGCGGCGCTTGGATGACCCTTAGTTCGCATTAAACACCTCCACCCTCCGTCGGTGTGGGGCTCATGTTGGCTATGCCCCAGCCCCTGAAGCATTCAAGCTGATTTCTTGCAGCAGCTGGGCACTGTAACAGCTCCAGAGCTGCTCTGAAAGGCAAGTAAAAGGGTGTGGGCCCTGCAGCACTACCTGTAGTTTGCATTGTGCGTTGGAAGGCACAAAGTAAGCAGACAGGAGAAGTCAGGAGAGTGCACAAGGGCATAGAAGGCAGCGGCTCAAGAAAAGAGAAGTGGAAACAGACAGCAAACTAGGCTGGAGAGAGACCTGAGACAAAGAGATCTGAATTATACGAGAGCCGACCAGGGGAAACACAAATTATGCAGTCAAGTTTCCCACATTTGGGGAAATCGCAGGAGCAGCACACCCAGAGTGCAATGGGTGAGCCTTGCCCTGGGAGAAGCACCTTCATGATCATAGTATCTCACCTGGCAGTTATGTAGGAGTTGGGCTAGAGCTGGGGAGGGTCGCTGCTCGGGTACCCCCCTGTCAAGTGAAGGAGATCAAACTGAGGCAGCACAATGGAACTCTCGAAAGAAGAACAAGGCTAGAGGAAGATCTGAGACAAAGAAATCTGACTTTTACCAGAGCTGACCAGAGGAAAACACAAACACAGTCCCCCACTACCACAAATAATGCAGTTGAGTTTCCCACATTTGGGGAAATCACAGGGGTCAGCATACCCAGAATGCAATGAATGAACCTCACCCTGGGAGAACAATCTTTATGACCATGGTATCTCCTATGCAAAATAAGTATGATTTGGGATAGGGCTGGGGAGGGCCGCTGCTCAGGCACATCTCTGTCAAGTAAAGGAGATTCAACTGAGGCAGCACAAGGGAACTCTCATCTGGGGACAACAACTGCCGGGAGAACACATATTTTCAGATGAACATGGGAGGGCAGAAGGCTGCCTAATACTGAAGCACCCCCAAACAACAAACCAAATGCAACAACTAGTACAAGCATTCCTGGGGGAAGGTCTGCAGAAGACGGATTTGCATACAGTGATGTCATCCAAGCAGTGGGCCAAAGTTGGCTGGAACCCTCATCTGCATATGAAAAGAGAAAAGGGGTATGCAGGGCATGGCGGCCTTTTGCGGCGCTTGGATGACCCTTAGTTCGCATTAAACACCCCCACCCTACTTCGGTGTGGGGCTCATGTTGGCCATGCCCCAGCCCCTGAAGCATTCAAGCTGATTTCTTGCAGCAGCTTGGCACTGTAACAGCTCCAGAGCTGCTCTGTAAGGCAAGTAAAAGGGTGTGGGCCCTGCAGCACTACCTGTAGTTTGCATTGTGCATCGGAAGGCACAAAGTAAGCAGACAGGAGGAGAAGTCAGGATAGTGCACAAGGGTATAGAAGGGAGGGGCTCAAGAAAAAAGAAGTGGAAACAGACAGCAAACTAGGCTGGAGAGAGACCTGAGACAAAGAGATCTGAATTATATGAGAGCCGACTAGGGGAAACACAAATTATGCAATCAAGTTTCCCATATTTGGGGAAATCGCAGGGGCAGCACACCCAGAGTGCAATGGGTGAGCCTTGCCCTGGGAGAAGCAACTTCATGATCATAGTATCTCACCTGGCAGGTAAGTAGGAGTTGGGCTAGAGCTGGGGAGGGTCGCTGCTCGGGCACCCCCCTGTCAAGTGAAGGAGATCCAACTGAGGCAGCACAAGGGAACTCTTGAAAGAAGAACAAGGCTAGAGGAAGATCTGAGACAAAGAAATCTGACTTTTACCAGAGCTGACCAGAGGAAAGCACAAACACAGTCCCCCACTACCACAAATAATGCATTTGAGTTTCCCACATTTGGGGAAATCACAGAGGTCAGCATACCCAGAACGCAATGAATGAACCTAACCCTGGGAGAACAATCTTCATGACCATGGTATCTCCTATGCAAAATAAGTATGATTTGGGATAGGGCTGGGGAGGGCCGCTGCTCAGGCACATCTCTGTCAAGTAAAGGAGATTCAACTGAGGCAGCACAAGGGAACTCTCATCTGGGGACAACAACTGCAGGGAGAACACATATTTTCAGATGAACATGGGAGGGCAGAAGGCTGCCTAATACTGAAGCACCCCCAAACAACAAACCAAATGCAACAACTAGTGCAAGCATTCCTGGGGGAAGGCCTGCCGCAGATGGATTTGCATATGGTGATGTCATCCAAGCAGTGGGTCAAAGTTGGCTTCAACCCTCGTCTGCATATGAAAAGAGAAAAGGGGCATGCAGGGCATGGCGGCCTTTTGCGGCGCTTGGCTGACCCCTAGTTTGCATTAAACACCTCCACCCTCCGACGGTGTGGGGCTCATGTTGGCTATGCCCCAGCCCCTGAAGCATTCAAGCTGATTTCTTGCTGCAGCTGGGCACTGTAACAGCTCCAGAGCTGCTCTGTAAGGCAAGTAAAAGGGTGTGGGCCCTGCAGCACTACCTGTAGTTTGCATTGTGCGTTGGAAGGCACAAAGTAAGCAGACAGGAGAAGTCTGGAGAGTGCACAAGGGCATAGAAGGCAGCGGCTCAAGAAAAGAGAAGTGGAAACAGACAGCAAACTAGGCTGGAGAGAGACCTGAGACAAAGAGATCTGAATTATACGAGAGCCGACCAGGGGAAACACAAATTATGCAGTCAAGTTTCCCACAGGAGTATATAGGATACGACCCAGTGGTACCTGACGACATAGATACTAACAGCTATTTAATAACATTACGCTAGAAAGTGATTATTAGCAACATATATATCTATATAAACAACCCCGCCAGGGTTGTGCCTTCAAAAATAATCACACACGGACACGCTTTTTAAACCTTTTTTTCACATCTCTTTATTCTTCTTATGCACATGTATGTTAGTTCTGTGATTTTAACCTTTATGTTTCACTGCAGTTTGGGATAATAATATTAATATTTATCCAATTTTAATACATACTTAATAAAGGTTATATTTTATGATTCATTCATTCTGTCCAGTGCGTCAACAGTGCAGATTTCTTCTTGTTTTTTCTCCCAAATTCTATAACAATGACAGTAAATGTTGTTTCTTTTCAAACAGAACTTTCTTGACCATGCTTCTTGCTTGAAAGATCTGGGAGCACATGGAAAACAGTACAAACCATGCAGTATCACAAGAGCCTTTATTTGATATTTCATGAAGATAGAGCAGAATTGAGGACACGTCAACTATTTCTGCCGAAGGTGGTTCATCTTTCCACATGGTGCCTTTGGCCACTGACACCTTCGTTGAGTCAAAGTCTCTGGCTGTGGTCAGAACTTTGAAAATTTATGTCACCAGAACGGTTCAGATTAGGAAAACAGAGGCTCTGTTTGTCCTGTATGCTCCCAACAGGATTGGGTGTCCTGCTTCCATGTAGACAATTATGCGCTGGATCTGTGGTAAGATTCAGCATGCTCATTCCACGGCAGGATTGCCGTTACTGAATTAGGTGAAGACCCATTCTACTAGAAAGGTGGGTTCATCCTGGGCAGCTGGTCGGGGAGTCTCGGCATTGCAACTTTGCCGAGCAGCTATTTAGTAAACACTTTTGCTAAGTTTTACAAGTTTTAGAGTAAAGGAGATTCAACTGAGGCAGCACAAGGGAACTCTCATCTGGGGACAACAACTGCAGTGAGAACACATATTTTCAGATGAACATGGGAGGGCAGAAGGCTGCCTAATACTGAAGCACCCCCAAACAACAAACCAAATGCAACAACTAGTACAAGCATTCCTGGGGGAAGGTCTGCAGAAGACGGATATGCATATAGTGATGTCATCCAAGCAGTGGGCCAAAGTTGGCTGGAACCCTCATCTGCATATGAAAAGAGAAAAGGGGTATGCAGGGCATGGCGGCCTTTTGCGGCGCTTGGATGACCCTTAGTTCGCATTAAACACCCCCACCCTCCTTCGGTGTGGGGCTCATGTTGGCCATGCCCCAGCCCCTGAAGCATTCAAGCTGATTTCTTGCAGCAGCTTGGCACTGTAACAGCTCCAGAGCTGCTCTGTAAGGCAAGTAAAAGGGTGTGGGCCCTGCAGCACTACCTGTAGTTTGCATTGTGCATTGGAAGGCACAAAGTAAGCAGACAGGAGGAGAATTCAGGATAGTCCACAAGGGTATAGAAGGGAGGGGCTCAAGAAAAAAGAAGTGGAAACAGACAGCAAACTAGGCTGGAGAGAGACCTGAGACAAAGAGATCTGAATTATATGAGAGCCGACCAGGGGAAACACAAATTATGCAGTCAAGTTTCCCACATTTGGGGAAATCGCAGGGGCAGCACACCCAGGTGAGATACTATAATCAGGAAGGTGCTTCTCCCAGGGCAAGGCTCACCCATTGCACACTGGGTGTGCTGCTCCTACGATTTCCCCAAATGTGGGACACTTGACTGCATAATTTGTGTTTCCTCTGGTCGGCTCTCGTATAATTCAGATCTCTTTGTCTCAGGTCTCTCTCCAGCCTAGTTTGCTCTCTGTTTCCACTTCTTTTTTCTTGAGCCCCTCCCTTCTATACCCTTGTGGACTATCCTGACTTCTCCTCCCGTCTGCTTACTTTGTGCCTTCCAATGCACAATGCAAACTACAGGTAGTGCTGCAGGGCCCACACCCTTTTACTTGCCTTACAGAGCAGCTCTGGAGCTGTTACAGTGCCCAGCTGCTGCAAGAAATCAGCTTGAATGCTTCATGGGATGGGGCATGGCCAACATGAGCCCCACACCAAAGGAGGGTGGGGGTGTTTAATGCGATCTAGGGGTCATCCAAGCACCGCAAAAGGCCGCCATGCCCTGCACGCCCCTTTTCTCTTTTCATATGCAGATGAGGGTTGAAGCCAACTTTGACCCACTGCTTGGATAACATCACCATATGCAAATCCATCTGCTGCAGGCCTTCCCCCAGGAATGCTTGCACTAGTTGTTGCATTTGGTTTGTTGTTTGGGGGTGCTTCAGTATTAGGCAGCCTTCTGCCCTCCCATGTTCATCTGAAAATATGTGTTCTCCCTGCAGTTGTTGTCCCCATATGAGAGTTCCCTTGTGCTGCCTCAGTTGAATCTCCTTTACTTGACAGAGATGTGCCTGAGCAGCGGCCCTCCCCAGCCCTATCCCAAATCATACTTATTTTGCATAGGAGACACCATGGTCATGAAAATTGTTCACCCAGGGTGAGGTTCATTCATTGCATTCTGGGTATGCTGACCCCTGTGATTTACCCAAATGTGGGAAACTCGCCTGCATTATTTGTGGTAGTTGGGGACTGTGTTTGTGTTTTCCGCTGGTCAGCTCTGGTAAAAGTCAGATTTCTTTGTCTCAGATCTTCCTCTAGCCTTGTTCTTCTTTCGAGAGTTCCATTGTGCTGCCTCAGTTGGATCTCCTTCACTTGACAGGGGGGTGCCCGAGCAGCGACCCTCCCCAGCTCTAGCCCAACTCCTACTTACCTGCCAGGTGAGATACTATGATCTTGAAGGTGCTTCTCCCAGGGCAAGGCTCAACCATTGCACTCTGGGTGTGCTGCCCCTGCGATTTCCCCAAATATGGGAAACTTGACTGCATAATTTGTGTTTCCCCTGGTCGGCTCTCGTATAATTCAGATCTCTTTGTCTCAGGTCTCTCTCCAGCCTAGTTTGCTGTCTGTTTCCACTTCTCTTTTCTTGAGCCGCTCCCTTCTATGCCCTTGCGCACTATCCTGACTTCTCCCGTCTGCTTACTTTGTGCCTTCCAACGCACAATGCGAACTACAGGTAGTGCTGCAGGGCCCACACCCTTTTATTTGCCTTACAGAGCAGCTCTGGAGCTGTTACAGTGCCCAGCTGCTGCAAGAAATCAGCTTGAATGCTTCAGGGGCTGGGGCA